>NC_048905.1:16307925-16455388 GCF_011077185.1 Oxyura jamaicensis | reverse complement strand
CCCCCCCCCCTCCGCCCGCTTCATCCCCGGGGGGAGCCGGGGGCGGGAGGCAGCGGCGGGGGCCGTGCCCGGTGGGGCCGGGGCCCGGGGGCGTGGCGGGGCCGGCTCCATCCCGCTCGGGGCCCGGGGCCGCCCCGCTGCAGCCTCGGAGCTTTCCCCACCTGCCTCCGGCCCGCCGAGCCGTGCCATGCCATGCCGAGCCGTGCCATGCCGTGCTTTACCATACCGTGCCGTGCTTTACCATGCCGTGCCATGCCGTGCTTTACCATGCCGAGCCGTGCCATGCCGAGCCGTGCCACCATCCCCGCTCACTGCAACGTTGAAGTTGGGCAGCGATGCCAAAGCAGGGGAGCCGCCGGGATGCCCAGCTCGGGGGCAGCGTGTGTGTATACGGGGGGCAGCCGGCATCCCCGAGCATCCCGAGGAGGGCAGGAGGCATTTCAGCATTCCCCCCCGCTTCGCCCAGCGGTGTTTCCCTCCTTTGGTTCTGTGCCCGGCCCCTCCTGCCGCTGGGACGGTCGGAAGAGGGGATTCTGCCCCGGAAAAATCAGCGATCTCAGCCTTCCTCCCAGGGGTGAAGCCGGGCTCTCAGGAATGGGGTTTGACCTTTAAGCGTTTATTGGCTACCGAGGTTAAAATAAGCTTGAGATGGGAGTAAAAATAGCTCGCCGAAAGGTTAAATCAAAGGTTAAATTTGTTTTTCCTAGGAAAATTGAGGCTGATCGCTAAAAATGAAGGCTTGTAGCAAAGAATTGGAAGGGGATGTGCTAGATTTCTAGGCAGGGAGATGAAATTCAGTTGGAGTATCGGTGGCTGCTGGTAGTGGTTGACACCAAGTTCCGAAAGTCGGTGGACAGGTGATCCTCGAACTGAGGCGTTTACTAAGGACAGGTCTTCGGCTTCCTCCGGCTGCCTCCTGTGAGGCTGAGTGCCCGTGGCTCCTGTTGATGCTGCTCCGGGCTGTGGATGCCCTGAGACCTGCAGGAGGGGGCTCCGGCTGCACGCCGTGCCCCACGCGGTCCTGCACGAAGGCAGGGGTGGCCCTGGGTGCCCACGGTAACCTTTCCTGTTACCTGCGATACGTCCGGGCTTGCTGCAGAAAGGATGGGTAATTAGAGGGTAACAAGTCAGAAAAGGAAAGGAAAGTTATAAATGTGAGCAATAAAGAAAAAAAAAAATCCCCGGCTAGATTTGGAAAAAGGCAAAGCACAGGAAGTAAACGAGGGCTTGTTTTGTTTTAAATTTAAATGAGGTTAAATTGTGCCCCCAGGAGCCAAGACAGCCAACGGAGCTGGCAGCTGGGGAGGAGCGGCCCCGCTCCACCTGGGCTGCTTAGGACGGCAGGCAGCGGGCATGGGGACGTTGGTTATTTGGGGGCAGCTGTGGGGGGACGAGCAAAAGGAGCACCCCAATTGCCTCCCACCCCGCCAGGCTGCCCCGACCCGAACGTTGCCGTGAGCGCGCGTCTTCTGCCCGCCGGGGTCGTGGCTTTCCACATCTGCGCTCCCTGGGGTTACCCAGGGAGGTTAAGAACAGAGCAAGCGCCGCTTTCCCCCGAGACTCGGGGGCTATGCGCCAAAACGTGCTGGCCGGCTGCTGGCACAGCCGGTGAGCATCCTTCGGCTGAAAAGTTTCTGCTGCTGCTGTCGTGAGAGCGGGGCTGCTCCTCTGGCGGGGGGCTGCCGACACTCGCCCCGAACCCCCCCGCAGCCACCCTCGGCACCGGGACCCGCTGCTGGGACCAGGCTGCGAGGACAGCCCTGCTGCGGCTGGGACCTTCCCGCTCTCCTCCCTTCTTGCACTTTCTAATAACTCGCTGCCTTTCCTAGACAGAGCCAGCAAATGGTTAACGCGGAGGGGAAGCGTCACCGAGCGGCCCCGGCGCCCCATGTCACCCACCCGGCGCCCTTGCCCTGTGCTGGGACGCGCAGGGACGCGCTGGGACGCGGCGGTCTGGGGCTGGACGGAGGGCGCGCGTGCCGCTGGGGGCACTATTTTCTGTTTGTGTTCCTATTTCTGCACTGGAAGAACAAACAGGGAAGTGGTTTTCTGCAGTCTCATTGCAGCTCGCAAACAGCGCGCAGAATTCAGCCGGCGTTGCTCAACTGTCACCGAGCGAGAGGTCGCAGGGCAGGGGGGACGGAGCGCGGCGCATCCCTCAGCACGCAGATGGGCTGGTGACCAAATGCTCCTTTTACTGCAGCTTGTGCAGATTTCGGTGCCGTGTTCCCCGTGGGAGCAGTGGTTACAGGCGTGCGTGGATTTCCCTTGCTCGTTTGCTCTGGTTCGGAGCCGTCCCCCCGGTGACCCAAAGGGCCGCCGCACGCGGTGCCACCGGCAGCTCCAAGCCCCACGTGGGCTGGCCGTACGGAAGGGTTGGCAGGGAGCTGGGAAACACCAGCGGATTCCCCTGAGCGTGAGGACAGTGGAAAGGGCTTGTAGAAGGCGAGGAGCCTGCCCAAGGCATTCGGGATGCACGCTGGTACTGGTACCGGCACAGGGCTGCCCTGTGCAGCGATGGCCAGGGGCTTGGGGTTTTTGGGCAGGTGCTTCTCCAGGTCTCCCTTCGCTTCTCCCTGCGTGCATACGCTGGGCAAAGTTGCATCTCCAAAAGCTCTCCGCATCCCTGTTTGTGCCCAGAGTAAAGGGGAAGGGGACGCAGGAACTTTGGGAATTCTCTGGGGAAGTTGGAGGCTGCAGCTCAAGGTGAAGCCCTGCCCGAGCCCTCGGGCTGTGCTGCCAATCCTGCCGCCCGTCCTGAGGCCAATCCGTGCAAGGCCCCGGTGATTTAAATTTGTTTGGGCTGATGGAAGGCCATCGTGTTCCTGGGTTTAGCATTTATCTGCCTTTTTCAGCTTGAACAAAGGCGGTGCTGAACATGTGTTAGTTCGCAATCAATTCCATTTTCGGGTTTCCAGGCATTAGGCGGGCTCCGCAGTCAGTCGGAGTTGCAGACACTTCAGGGGGATGTTCATTTGTTTATAAAAGAAACCCACATCTGTTTCTATTTGAATTTTTTAAGCGAGCATACACAGAAACCTTTCTCTTGGTTTCTGGCTCTGTAAAAGCTGGATTTTGGGCCAAGTTTGACCTAACTGCGACCTTTTCGAAGTATTACAAATTTTGGGGGATTTGTTTATGGCTTTAATAATGATGCCATGTGGGGAACGGGTCAGTGAAAAGTGAAAGGATAGCCTCTAACGTAAACGGAGGATGTGTTTTGGCCCAGAGAGTACATTTGGTGGAGACTTTGAATGGCTGAGGGGGTGTGAGGGCAGGGCGGGCACCCCCCTCCCCCCCACTGCATAGCCCCGAGCTCCAGCTGGGGAAATTGCCCAATTCCCCTTCTTCTACAGTAAATTCCTCTGTTAAGTACCGTGCAGTTTACTACTGTTTGGCGGGCTCAAGAAGATGAGTCCTTCAGGAAACGGCATCTCCTTAGCGCTGCCGGGGAGTTAACCATTTTCTGGCGAGGTCTGGCGGAGCCCCCCGTGGTTTGGGGCACACATTCGCCTTCCTGCTGTGCCACCGTGTCCCTGCTGTGCCACCGTGTGCCATCCCCTGCCCAGGCTGTGGCTGCATTTTGGTGCTGCCTTGCTCCGAGATGCCCATACTTTGCTCAAGCCAGGATTTCAGACGGAGCAATTGAAATGCAGTCTGGTTCAGAGGGTGCTGTCTTGGAGGCTCTCAAGCAGGGGCAAAATAATTCACTGAAAAGGAGCCGGCAAAAATAATTTACTGAAAAGGAGCCGCTGTTTGCTTGCAATGTGAACCACTTCTGCATGTGAATACAAACTTTTAATGCCCTACAGCGATGTTGTACAAGTGTGCTGGGTAGGTAGGAGCAGGACAGGAGCAGGACATGGGGACCAGTTTTAATTAAAGGGGTGATTAGTGCATCATCCCACAAATGCCGCAGAGCCCAGACTGGCCCCAGCACCCTGCCACCCTGCTGGGAATTGACCATGCCCCTTATTCATTCCGGGGGACAGACAGCAATGCCAATGGTGGAAAACCCTGGGAATGGCACTGGGTATCAGCAGCATGCCTTTGCTTTGGCTCAGGTGTTCCTTTTCCCCTCTGGCTTTGGTGTGTGTGATCTCAGTGCCCAGCACCTTCAGCCGATGAGCGCCCAGCTCCATCGCTGCCCCCGCTCCCACCTCAAACCAGTGAGAACCAGTCTCAAGTGTTCAGGTAGAATTTCCACTAAAAGTAAGTAAACTGCAGTTAAATCTGCCTTCAATGTAATTTTCCCCAAGCGAAAATCTACCGGCTACTTGGAAGGAGGCCGGTTTAATAACATCTGTTTCCCCTGGAATCGCTGGAGGAAAGTGTCGCTATTGCCATAGTCTCAGGGAACATTTTTAATCTTGTTTTGACAGGGCAATGCCTTACAACAACGCCGATAGTTAAAATGTTTATGATACTTGGTGGTATTATCCCTTCTAATGGCGTGATAAAACATAGCACGTATGTTGTCAAATGCAGGCACCGGGAGAGTTTTATGTGCTTAACTACCTGGGAGCTCTCAGGCAGCGGGACTTCTCCAGTTGTTCGGGGGAATGGCATGCTCCAGCGGCTCTGCTGCTAATTCCTACTGCTGCTGCCGAACCCCATTTGGTGTCGTTCCCTCTTAATATTGGGGAAGAAGCAGTGTATGTGCCTCAGATTCCTGCAGAACATCTCAGAAAGTACCGGGATGATTTCTGCGAGATTAGCGCTGTTCTCTGCAGGTGGATTTTAGCTTCCAGCCTGTTGCTGAGCGGCTCGGTCTGTGCGTAGTGCTGTAGAGCTTCCACCCGCAGCGCTCACAGCCCTGCCTGGGAGCTGGGGTTGCACCGATCCCCACCTGGTAAACCCTAGTAAAGGTCTTCAGCAGTTTTAAACATATATATATATATATTTCTTTATTTTTCCCTCTTTTTTCAAGCACCTGCTCGTACAGGTGCATGCCTTTTGGTTCTGCCTGATTCCCGAGGGGCGAGCTCTGGGGAGCCTGCTGATTTCAGGCGCTTCTGTCCTGTTCAAAGCCACAAAGCAAACCGGTGGCCGAGCTTCAAGCGGGTCCCTTCTCCTCCTCCTCCTCGCCATGGCAGTGCCGGATGCCGTGGCTTTGTCTCCAGGACAGCAAAGCTGTGGCCAGAGCCGGGGCTCACCCTGCAGGCGGAGGAGGTCTGGGCTGTGGGAAGCGTGCTTCGGGCTGCGCTAGCGTGCTGACTGCGCGGCGGATGCACCAGCCGTCTGAAAAGCTGATACCGCCCGAGTGGGAAGATGACTCAGAGGGTAAAACCCCGGCCTCATTGCACACAGGGGTCCTCTAGAATTCAGTGATGCTTGGACTTTCCCCTGCAGACATACTAAGAGTGCACAGAGTTTCCATTCTTGTGTCTGTGCGCTTCTCGAACGCGCAGCCTGGACCTGCTGGCGGGACGGCGCCAGGCCCCTTCTGCCTTCTGGCAGCAGGGAGGGCTGGTACAGAAACGCTCATGCCCTTGATGTTTAACAATAAAAGCCCTCTGAGAGTTGCTTGCTTCCTTCCCTAAGCCCCCGGGTGCTCTGTCGCGAGGGTAGGTGTTGGGACAGCGCGGCGTGCGGGCGTTGGTACCGGGTGAGGGTCCTGGCCATGAAGTGTAACGTCCCATTTCTTTCTGTTGCAGATGGAAGAAAAACGACGAAAGTACTCGATCAGCAGTGATAACTCTGACACCACTGACAGTAAGACCTTTAATTCAAGGCTTTGAACGAGCTAACTAAGTGATTCACCTCCAGCAGGGAAAGCGGCGGAATAATTACTTGGCGAGGAGTTGAGGAAACTGCATTTGCTGGGAAGTCGCCGCGCAATGAATTGTGCGCGGGGTTGGGTTTGTCAGAAATGCAGCCCTGATGTACGACAAGCTGATACCAATTTAAATGTCTGGCTGTGGGCTCCTCCGAGCTGATGGAAGTGTCTCCCTCGTGCGAGGAGTTTGGGTGAGGGAGAGCTGCAAACGCTGCTGAGCGCAGATCTGCAAGCGGAGCAAAAGCGGTCTGTAGACAAGTTGTCCTTGCATGTGTGCTGCATCCCGGGCACAGTCAGCTCCTGGCTGAGCTGTACTGGGGGAAAGGGAAGTTTTTGCTGGGGTCAGGGCAAAACCAGAGCCGCCTTCTTCCCTGGTGATCTGAGGAGTGATGTGGGAAAAGGGATAGGGCTCAAGCCAGCTAAACTTGCAAGCCCACGCTTGCTTTTAAACATATACCTCACTTCATCCTCATTCAGGGAGTGCAGAAGCATGTGCTCAACAATAAACATGTGCAAATGTGCTGAATTTTGGCTATAAATAGAGCGCTTTCCTCTCCCACTTATTTCAGGGTTTCACCCACTGCAGAAATACTGCAGTGCCTCGGCTGTGCAGCACCCTCGAGACACGAGTATAATCCCTTGTCTAGTCGCTGTAGTTCCCTACTCGTTGTTCTTGGTTTCTCGTGAATGTCACAGTAATTTCATCCGGGCCGTGCTGGGAATTTGCTCTCCACACTTTACAGGATCTGGCTGCAGGAGTATCCGCGAGCGAAAGGGACCGTGCTAAAGACACCCAACTCCCGGGCCTGCTCCTAACAAGATGATGGGGAGATTACAGGGGGTTACGGAAAGGCTGATCTTGCTGGGTTTGGCTGTGCTTCCCACAGCTTTATCCAAAACCACGGTCTGAGTGAGCCCAGCTTGTGCTGGCAGCACCAGCTGGGGCCACAGGATGGGAGCTGCTGCCGCTGTGGCAGGGCTGGGATGGGAAGTGCTTCAGGCTCCGGGTGCACACCAGCAGCAGCCCTCACCTCCCGTGACATGAAGCATCTTCGGCTCAGGGGGCTTCATTTGGATGCCAAGCTCCAAATTTCCCATCTCCTAATCCCCAGGTGCTCAGCAGCTTACCAAACAGCTGCCTTAGCTTCTGCACCGTTCGGGGTTAAGGCATCTTTCAGCGTGGTGGTAAGCAGCGTGGCCTTACCTCCGCTGGACTTGGGTATTTGTGCTGCAGGTGATGGCTAAGCTGTTGGTGAATGCTCTCCTGCAGGATAATTGTCAACAAAATGATGACCTTCTTCTCTGTGCCTCTGCCAGGAAAGGATGGTGGTAACTTGTTAGCTAAGTCTGCGCAGCTGTAGCCACGTTGTAGCTTGAAAAGAGGGGGCAAAGTGGAAATTAGTGCCTCGATCTGTCGGCATAAACTCGGGGTCTGCCTCTGCAGTGCTTGGAGCAACTCGCCGAGTAAAGCAGCTTTTTCCGGCAGTTACAGCTCAGGGCTTTCTGCTCTGTACTTTGCAAACCCAGTCCTCTGGCGTACTGGCATAAAAAAAGCCTGCATTAATGTGGAGCCCACTTCGGTGTCATCTAGGCTGACCCCACGGTCAGAAACCAGTTGTCCTTCGGGAACAATTGACACCATGAGATCCAGTCTTGGTTTTATCTTACATATACAGGAAAGCAGGGGTCAGGGGCAGACACAAAATCTTTCAGTAGTTGGTTTATTATTTAGTATTACCAAATACAGATAGCTTTTTCCTTTTTTGCTGGTAGTAGTAGTGATAGTAACAGCTCTGGGCTGGAAATACAAACTAATAACACAGTGCTCCCGTCGCATTTCAGCCTCAGCAGCGTTTGCCTTGTGGAGGTGGCAGCGGTGTGGTAACACTGCTCGAGTCAGGATAATGAGAGTCCATTCATAATAATCCCAGAGTAAAGTAATCCCAAATCCCAGAGCAAATACTCTCTTACTACTGAAGTGCGTACTGTTGTGTGGTTTCCATTAGGTGCAGAGGGGGCTGCTGAACCGCACGCAGGCGTGGAAGTTATTAGTGCTGGCGCTGACAGGGAAGTTTCACCCATGTGGTCACTGGTTTTTTACCATGGAGCCTGAAGTCCTTGAGCAGTTCAGCTGCTTCGCTTTGAGCATCCACATTAGAAAACTTTACTCTTCCTTAAGTTCTGATTCCAGTAGGTACCTGATTTCAGGAGGGATAAGCCCAGGCTCATTCCCTTGGGAAAGCCATTCATTCTTGGGACCTTGCCTGATGTCTGCCTTTGACCACAGCTTTCTTAAATCTCAGGGGCCTTTATTTCATCACCTGTAGCAGCAGAAAAGTGATGTCAGTCTGTTTTGGTGAAGTACCCTGAGAGGTGCGCAAGAATAATGCCACGTCAAGGTGTTATCACCTCTTAGCATTGACCCAAAGCGTTGGCTGAGGCTGTAGTAGTGGCAGTGGCAAAGATAAGGATAAAAGTTGCTCTCTTTTTCAGGTAATGTCTCCTTTGCCTCCTTGCAGGTCACACCACGTCTGCGTCCAGATGCTCCAAGCTTCCGAATACCAAATCCAACTGGTCCCGGCAGAAGGAGAAGAAGCCCTCTGAGGTACGCAGGGTTTTTGGCTGCTCAGAGCATCCTCTGAGATGCCACAGACTGCGCTGCGGTGCTTGGGCTGGGCACTGGAGGGAGCAGTCAGAGGTACCTGGAGGATGCTCAGGTGGAGGGTTGGGGGTCCCTGTGCCCAACCCCACCGGACTGTGGTCCCCAGGGGGATTCCTACTGATGCAGGTGGGGAGAGGGGAGGTTTGGAGGGTTTGGGAGGTCCTGCAGGGTCAGGGCGGCCACGTGCTGAGCTTCCCAGGTTTGGGTGCCCGCCTGGATCCCATTCCAGCTGTGTCCTGCTTTCCCTCGCGTGGCTCTCGGATACATCTCCAACAGATGTGGAAACTATACCAAGCACGAGCTGCTGTTGTAGCAACTGCACTGTTTGGCAGTGGTCATCGTCATTTCCAGAGCAGTGTGAGCAAAGCCAGAGTGACGTTGTTGGTGCGTTCCCCGTCGTCTAGACCAGTGTCCAAACAGAGCTAAGTTCAGATGAAGGTGAAGCTGGCTTGTCTGGTACCTTCTTGCAGCCTCCCTTAGCGTAGGCTGCAGATCCCTTCTTGAGCCCCCACGCTGTGCATCTCCTGGGACTGTGGCCCGGTGAGCACAAACCTCTATAACATCCTCAGTTTGCATCAAGCTGAGCAGAGATTTTGAGGTTTTCCTGTGGTCACCGCCTGAGTTATAGCTGCACTTAGTTCTTATCGCTGTGGCAGATTTACATTGATGTATCTCGTGTGTTGTTGGCAGTGGACAGAGACTTTAAAAAGTCCAGCTTGCTTGTGCCTTGAGTAAAGAGAAGAGCTGAGAAGCTGTTATTTCCAGCTGAGGTAATTGGAAACACTCCAGATAACAAAGAGCAGGAGATACAGATGTCACTGCCTGCTGACAGGCTGTTGGACAGTCGCATGTGAGGGCTAGGAATGTAAATTTTTAGTTATAGATACGCCTCCTGAAATGAGTGGTGGGTGTATGCTGTGAGCTGAGCCTCAGGTCACACAGTGAAGCATTTAAGGTACGTCGTCTTCCTGTGTCACCATTGCCATCTCCGTGACATGATGTCCTGTCCCTGACGTTTGTAATGACACCAGGAGAGCCCAGTATTGTCCTCAGGACCCCCGTGGTGCTAGGCCTGCTCAGAAGTGCCACAACACAACTCGGGCATCACTGACGGTGCCACGCATGCTGCCATGCTGCCTGGTGAAATCCTCCAAAACAAGGGCATCAGGAGTGCCCTTTCTGCACCTTTCTACACTCGCACTGCTCTCTTCAGTATGAATTGCGCCTACCAGCCAGCTAGGAGCTCACCCGGCTGCTGCTGAAGTTACGGGGTATAAATTTGAAATGCTTCGGGACTTGGTGGAGGACGTTCAGACCCAATTTTTGCTGCTCTGCAGTTTTGCCCAGGGTGACATCAGGTCAGGGCCCGTGCAGGCCCGGCTCGCCCCCCTGCTCCAGGGCCTGTGCTGCCCGGGACACACGTCTCAGTGAACCTCGGACGTGGAGCCAAGCTCAGCCTGGCACCTGCGGGAGGCCACCCGACAGTGGGACAGAGCGAGCCACGGTGGCATTTCGGAACCAAAACTGCAGGGGACCTCGGGGAGGAGATGTGCAGTTCCTCAGGCTGGACTTTGGCCAGGAGGCTCAAGCTGACAAACCGTCTTGGACAAAATGGTGGTGGGAAGCCAAGCAGATCTCAGCTCCAGTCCCATCTCCTGCATCTTCGCTGCGGCCATGGGGCCTGGCACTGGTTGGGTTCAGCTCCAGGTGAGACCCAGAGGCCAGGCCCGAGAGCTGAGGGTCTGGCACAGCATCACAGGCCCGGCATGACAGGGCCGAGGCATGTCACAGTGTGCATTTTGGAGGGGCCTACAGTGAGCATGGGTTTGTGGATTTCCTCTGGGACAGCTTCTCCCAAACCCTTCCACATCTGCCCCAAGTTCTGCCGTGACCCATGGGCCCACAGCCATGGGTCCACAGCCATGCCTGGGCTCCTTCTGTGGGGAAACACGTCTGGGTACAGCAGCTTGGAGGATTTCAGCATGGAGCCTGGTGGCCATCGTGTATGGCAAGTATGGAGGAGTGCAAAACAGAAAGCACACCACTGTCAAACCTGCTTCACGTGAAACAATTCGTTATCACACTGAGGATGGGAACCACAAGAGGGTAACGTGGAAAGCATGATGAACTCACTATCAGGTGTCAGAGCCTGCCAGGCAGTCTGCCCAGGACACTTTGGGGATGGTGCAGCCTTTTCAAGCAGTAACTCAGACTCGGGTACACCTGGCTGGTGGCTTTATAATGACCGATGGCACTTCTGCACACCATCAGCTCCCCAGGTGCAGGCAGTCTGGGGGCAGCAATGTTGTGGGATGGGCTGCGGGAGGGAGCGGGGTTGTCCCCAGCCTCTCCTGTCCCTCACAAAGTCATGTCCCCGGTCCCTGTGAGTGGGCTGGAGCCGAGCTGCCATCTGCATTCCCCTGCCAACATGCGCAGGAGATAAAAAATCAAAAGCATTAGTGTTCCATAGTTATTAGCCGGGTCAGGGGGTGATGTTTATTATGAAAGACTCTGCGAGAAGGGATTAACTATACACATTAAAAACCACCCGATACGAGGCATCTGGAAAAACAAGCTTCTTAACATGGAAAAGTACTGAGCTGTTTGTAAACATCCGCGCTGGGGGCCGGTGCCAGGGAGGGTGATTATATTTATCTGAGCGTGTCACAGGGCTCTGCCTGGGCTCTGACGTGGCCCAGACACCGGGCTCTGCGAAGCCGTGCCGAGGTGACAGCCCTGCTCCGTGCCCCAGGGGTGCTGGCAGAGGACGTCTTGGGTCAGGAGGTCCACGGGATGGGGACAGACATCGGCAGCTCCTGAGACCTGCAGTACCTGGTTGTATTAACCTCCTTCTGGCTTGTTTGTCCCCAGACCTGGCCTAGAAATGAGCAGCGGTCCCCTCACCCTCCGTGGTGCTGCCGTCCCGAGCTGGTGGTGCTGCCCGGGGAGCTGGTGGGAGCAGGATGTGTGCTCAGGTCCTCCCTGTCCTCGCTGCTGAGCCTGCAGCAGGGAAGGAGACGTGCCTGAAGGAGGGATGTTTGCTCCTTTTATCGGTGCGTTAATGCGATCCTGCCCCCAGCTATAGGGCTGCTGGGGATGTGAGCGCAAGCCTGGCTGGGCTGGATGGCAGTCACGGAGCCCTCCATCCTGCTTCTGACAGGGAGCAGTTGTCAGTGTCTGAGGAGGGAGCGCAGGAACAAGGCAAGTGTGTAATGATGCTCGCTGGTTACATCCTCCAGCTCCCAGCCATCAGCGGCATGGGGCCTCCTTTGGATGCTACATCTGAGTCACGGCGTCAGCCAGGAGGTTAGTCATGAGCTTCTGAACTGCTTGGGATCCAAAACGCTGCCCTGTATCGGGCTGCATGGCCAGAATATTTTGCTAGGGAAGAAGGACCTGCATCGTGGAGTAACCCTCTGCCTGATAGCGCCTCGGCCATCCCTGTTCGGGCTGAGCTCCAGCCCCGTCCTGGCCCTCCTCTGCAGGTGCTGGGCTCCTCACCTCCACTTCAGTTCCATCCTTTTCGAGGTTATGGGACCACAGCTGCACGCCCTGTTCAAGATGAGGGGCAAACCACAAATTTATACAATTTACATTATTTTCTGCTTTCCTTGTTTAGATATTCCTTCCATGTTTTGAAGGATGTTTTTTATATCTCTTTCCAAGGATTTAACCCTGCTAAAGCATCCTCAATTAGATCCTGATTCCCTTCTAGAAAGTAATTGTTATTGCACTAGTTCCTTTTGTGTTTATTTTTTTTTCCCACTGCGATAGGTATATGCTGCTACAGGGCAAAGTGAATTTAGTCCCTGGGCTCTCCATGCTCTAAGGAAGGCTTTTATAAGGGACCATCTGGCCAAGTAAGACCGGACATACTTTTACTGTGCTGGATTAAGAGAAAATAGGTCTCTGTTGAAAGGTTTGACTGCAGTGTCTTTGTCGCTTTTCCCAAGCCAGCATGGTTATAACAGATTAATACCATTGTCTTCTGAATGCTGAGAAGGGCAAGACAAAAATGCTTCTTGTTCCTATTTTAAATTCTGTTGTTCATTGAATCTTTAACATTCAGCATTTCAAGAGGAAACAAGAATAGATTAAGAGATAGCAGACTGGCTCCCAAATGAACACGGGAGTAAGTATTTTTCTCCCCACAGGCAGATAGTATCACTGCTTACAAACACACACCAGGCATTGCCACGTTTCTTAGCCCTGCTACTGAATATTGCTGCTCGGTTTGTTTTGGAACGGGCTGGAAAAAATGTGACAAAATGCCTGGGAGATGAGCCTTGGGTGAGCTGGGTGGGCTGCCACCGGCTGGTCCCACGTAGGTGCTGGCTCCAGCTGATACGAAGACAGTTTGTCCGACCAAAAAATATTCCCAGGGCTCCCATTGTTCTCATTGTTTTCTCTTTCTCTAAAAATCCTTGTGACTCATGAGCTACAACAAACAATTTTATGCTTGAAAGAATGAAGGGCTAATAGTGCTGGCTGGGAAGGAGGAGAAAACCCTGCAAGGCAGCGGGAGGGACCTGTGCAGCCTTCCCTGGGGCAGAAGGGCGATGGAGAAGGGGACGGTGGCTGAGGGAGGACTTTGGCCAGGAGGAAGGAAAGGTGTCGAACCAAAACCTGCAGAAAACCTGTCATCTGGGCTTCCAAAACCACTCCTCTGTCCTTCATGCTGCGAACCATCGCTGCACAACCACAGAAGAAATTCTGCCCATCGCTCAGAGTGATGCTCGCAGAGCCCAACGGGCTGTGCAGATAGAAGGGGGTCAGGGAGGATCTCAGATAACTTGGTTTGTAAAAGGGAAGAGGTAACAAACGTGTGATTTCAGACAGGCTGGGGCCGTTTGATTCCCACCTCTCTTGGCTGCTGTCTCACCAGCACACACGTTGTGCTTTTCGACATGCACTCGATGTTGAGCGATGGGCTTAATTTCTCATCGTTTCCTGCCCGTGCTCTGCAGTGTGAAGCGCTTCAGAGAAGTTTTATTATTGCAGAAACTTTCTGGGGACACAAACGTTTGTGTGCCTAAACAGAACCCATGCAAGGGCTGCCATCGTCCGTGCAGGACCCTGCCCCGTCCCCGGGCTTGTCGCAGTTCTCAAAGCTAATTAAAAGCAGCGCTAGACGAGTGCTTCTTTAGTTTAGATTTAAAGACCAAAACAGATTCAGCTTCTTGGCTCTCGCCCAGAAGCTGATTTCATACAAGTGGGAAGCAGTTACTAAAGGATCTGAATTCGATGTTTTGGGGTTGGTATTTGGGGCTAACGGGGATAACTGGCAGCCTCAGCCCCGCCGAGCAGTTGCTGTAAAAGCACAGCCCTTGGGAGAGCACGTAAAGTGGGAGCTGAATAGCGGCGAGATTGGTGGCCCACTTTATTAGAGGGGTTTGTAAGTGAGTCAGAGAACCTTGAAATCGATGCGGGGATCTCGCAGAAAGGTAGTGAAGAGGCGCAGAGATGGGGCCGATGGGCAGAGGAAGCTGTGAAGTGGCAGGAGCCGCGGGAGGAATGCGCTTGCGGTAACGGAGCCACCTGGGAGAAGCACAGCAGGGATGTGCTGCGGCACGGCGAGCTGAGCCCCGGGCTGCAAAGGGGATGTGTGGGGACACCAATTTGTCACGGGGTGACCCGTGGTGGCGGCTTCCAGGGCTGTGGGCAGGAGGTTCTGTCGGTAAGACCGGGATGGCAGCACAGTGGCTCCTGGTGCGTGGCAGGGTGCTCATTGCCCCACGCTGTCCTGATGTTGTGGGGCACGCTGGATCACGACTTCTGGTGGATGGAGACCCTCCGTGGGGCTCAGCAGCCATGCGTGAGATGCTGTGGTGAGGGAGGATCCGAGTCCCGCTCCTGCCTTCCAGGTCTCAGCCACAAATGGAGGACCACCCGTCCCAAGCCAGTCTGATGTGAAGTGAAAAACGAGGATGTCAGAATCGGGGGATGCGTTATTTCTACTTCATTTAGGGTCTGGGTTTTTTTTTGAGGGGGAAGATCGATACGGTTTTTGCTTCACTACAGCAGACTTCAGAAGTAACAACAAATATGAATGTGTCCGTGGGTAATGGGATGGCTTCTGCGTCGCAGCAACTTCTCGTGGTCCTGCACCTCACCGTGGTCCTGCTGCCAGCCCAGCACCGTGCCCTGCTGGGCTGAAGGGATGGGGAAATAACCGAGGCAGGTAACGTGGGCCTGTCCTGCCAGTGAAAAGTGAGTGCCACGGATCATTTAAGGGCTTGTAGGGACAAGAGCTCCTGACGAGCCTTGGAAATGGAGCTGAAGCAGAGCGGTCCGATCCTGGGAAACGCGGCAGCTCAGGTGCCCGAGGCACCGACGTGACCGTGTGGCCGGTTTCCCCGGCACGGGGCGGGCGGCAGCGGCCCCGAGACAAATTGTCAGTTCCTACAGAAGGGAAGAAACAGTAAACAGTGCTATTGAGGGAAAATTGCTTGTTTTCTGGTACACAACTTTCTCTTCACCGCCAGGTCCTCAGTTCATCAGTGCCCAATTTATCCTTTATTTAGTTTTCATAAATAATTCAGAAGAGTTTGAGTAGAATAATTGAGTCTTTTCCCAACCCTAATCCCAGACAATTCAAAACAAAAAGACATTTAGATTACAATTTGAGCGTATTAGCTGTTGGGAGATTTCCAGACAACTGATCTGCTTTCCTTTACAATTTCGGCGGCGTTCTATCATTTCTGAAGTGTTCTGCTTTGATAGTTAATAATTTGAGCATTTCCAGTTCTTCATGAAAAGACAGAGGCATCATTGTGATAAAGTGCTGGCGTGCTCGCTGCCTTTGGATGTGCGAGCTTATCTGTTTTCCAAGAAGGCCTAAATAAATGAAGTAGTAAGATTGCAAATCCAGCCTGCGATGCGCCTTATCATCTTTGGGGAAATAGATGCAATCGTGCTTATTTGGCTTAAAATTAAAACTAAGCTTCCACGCCGATGCGAGCCGAAAAGCCGGAAGGGATGAATTTGGGGCAGACTTAATGCAGGAAAAGGCGAGCCTGGGATGCGCGTGGTGAAGAGGGGAGAAACTGCGCTTTCGAGCGTGAAGGCTGCGAGGTGCGAGGCTTGCCAGGAGGGTTTCGCATCGCTGAGGATTCGGCGGAGGCTCCGTGAGGCCGGCCCTGCTCGGCCAGAGGCCGTGCGCAGCCTGGCCTGCTGAAGCCGTGACCCCAGCTGGGAGTGAGCTGAAGAGGTGAGCTGAGAAGTGGCTGCAGGCACAGCCAGACGCGTGTGCTTTTGGACACGAGGATCAGGTCGTTTTACTCGGCCTGGAGGGGAGATGTGGGGTTTCCCAGCACCCGGAGCTGCGGCGATCTCTCCCTGCTGTGCCAAAGCTCTCCCACTATCCATGGCACACGCACGTCCATCACATCACGGCCAGTTCGCTGTGTTCCCAGTGCTCCCAGCTCCTCCCAGGGCTCACTGGGCGACTTGGAGCATGCCGCTGCAAGTCTCCATCTGCAAGAGGAAGGCAACGGGACGGGCTCTGCACGGCGCGGGTCCTCCGTCACCGCCTGCCCGTGGTACTGCACCAGTGTCCCCATCACTGCACCAGTGTCCCCATGGCTGCACTGGTGTCCCCATGGCTGCAGGGTGATGCCCTGTGGCAGGGCCCTGCCTGCACCGCCGGCTCCCTGCTCCCTCCAAAAAAAAATTGGGAGTGGAGATAGCCCCTTGCCCGAGCTGCGGTCCCGGCAACGCAGACGCGTCGGGCACGGGGCGTGTTTGCACGCTCCTTTAGCAGATGAGCTGCAGTGGGCTTACTCTGTTTATTTCGCACTGCTTGATACGCAGACACGTGGCACGGGAAGGATTATGACATCCTGCGTGCTCCTTCTCATGCTTAATTAGCGTTTATCTTAATCTCTCTTTTTTTTTTAATTTCTAGCACTGACAGCGTAGTAAAACGCTACCGTGGCGTTCATAAGGAGGAATTTGTAGCACGTAGACTTAGAGGAACTTGATCTTTCTCACACCGAGCCTAATTCTGACGGCAGTCTGTAGGCTGTTAATTATGGTTGTTGAAGGATGCTCCAAGACTGTCTGGGCAGCTCAGACGGGCTTTATATAGCTGCAGTCAGCAACGTCTCCGAGCAGATGCATGGGGAGGAGGGTACCGGTGCAACTCGGAGAGGTCCCAACACGGAAGAGGCTGGTTGTTGTGTTTAGCTCTAATTGGGTTATCAGCTGAGGCACCGAGGATTAAACGAACTGACCTAAATCCTGGTCTCAGTGGTCTTAGTTAACGGCTGGTTTCCTGCATCTTGGCCGAGTGGATTTCTGAAATACTCCCCGAAGCGTGGTGGTGTTGTGTCAAGGGTGTAAGCCTGTAGTGCATCGTTTGTTGCGCTCGTTTTGAGGACAAACACTGCAAACAGATGAAACGGTGCTGAAGAAAACACCTTTGTCCATCCCGGCCATCCTGGGGCTAGGCGGTGTCCAAGCCCGGCTGCTGGCACCGCCGCTGTTACTTGGGCTCATGGCAGATGGCAGAGAGGAGAAGGCATCCATTCTCATTTACAATTTATTTTTACTCTGCGAGAGTCGAGATTGCTCGAGCCCTTGCTGTCAGGCAGTGGCTGGCAGGACAGCCTTATTTACCGTGATGGATGTGTTGGGAATGCTTTTTTCACGGCGGTGTGCTGGGGGATGGCTCTGCGGGGCCAGAAGTGAGGTGGAGAACGAGCACGGTCCCTGTCCAAGGGCCTGGCGGATTTTCGTAGAGGGCTCCGGTGTCAGCCTCGGAGGAGGTTTATGGGGTCAGGAGGAATCTCCGTGTGTTTCGCTGCAGGCTGGGGCCGTGTACGCAGGCATCTCTATCACCACTTAGCCGGATATTTTCCTGCTCACTAAACAAACTATAGACTAAACTCGAGCTTTGCCCTCGGGAACGAGACAGACAATGAAAACGGGGAACGGCGTTAGAATTGAGTGATGCTTTGTGCTTCCACTGACCTGTCCGGCGGCCAGAGAGCCCACCAGGATGCTCCAGCTGCTGCTCCAAACGCCTTATCCACCCAAAAACCCCCCGTGACCGCAGCCAGCGGCGGCAGCTGGGTGCCTGCTGGGAGCGTGGCTGCTCTCCCGAAGGCAGCTGGAGCTTTTTGGGGCAAAGCCATGCCCTGGCCAGGTTCTGCTCCTGGTGCTCTCACCGCAAGCACAGTTTCACAAGTCAGCCCCCAAAGGGCCTGCCAGTGATCCCGGCGCGGCACGTCTGGGTTTCGCTGCTGTAACCCGGAGCATCCTTAAGGCCTCGACTCGCGGATATTTCTCTCTGCTGGTAGTGGGGTGGGTTTTGTGAAGCAGGAAGGTGATCCCTTCAAACCAGAGGCAAGCAGAGGTGGTGGCAGTGCTTGGCAGAGGGGAGCTGCAGCAACCAAGGATCTTTGCAAGGGGCAGCGCTCGGAGCTGAGCATCCAGCCCTGCTCCGTGGCCCTGAGAGTCACTGGCACCTGGTGTCAGGGCTTCAGGGCAGCGGGTGGTTCGGGGAAGGTGCTGCTGGCGCCATGGGCTTGCTTTGGGGTAGCTTAGCTCGGAAACAGAAGGGCAGGCAGCCAAGTGCGAGCCGCGGGCAGGGAGCTTGCCGGCAGCGCCGTGCCGGTGCCGAAACTGGGACAGGGTCACCCTCCGAGGCGGGCTGCGCTGACGTGCCCGTGGCTGTGCGAAAGCTGCTCTGCCTGCATGTTAACAGCGATGATTCATAGGGGATTTTTAGTAAAAAAAAAAAAATAACACAGCACCAAAGGCAGATGAATGCGTTTTGTGTGAGAACAGCCCGCGTGGAGGGGCTTCTGAAGGCGGGGATGGCAGAAGTTGGGAGGATTTCTACCTGGTGGGGACAGGAGCGTGCCCAGGGCAGCGAGGTGACTGATGGGGGCACAGAGGTGCTCGGGGCAGTGCAGCGCCTCTCCTGCCAGCAGCATCATTCCTGCCAAGAGAAAATAAAGCAGCATCTGCCCCAGTAAGGCTGAATGTGGTTAGAAGGCAGTGGCTGTGAGCATCGATCCCCTAGGAGAAGGTAGCCCATCAGTTCTCCGGGTTGACACGGCGAGTCTGCCGCGCTGTCACCCGTGGTTATCCCCAGCTCCCACCCCGAGCACACGCACAGGGCTTTGTCAGAGCCTCTCACCCTCCCCGTGGTTTGTTTCCTGGCGCAGGTTTTCCGCACGGATCTGATAACAGCCATGAAGATCCCCGACTCCTTCCAGCTCAGCCCGGAGGAGTACTACGTCCTGGCCGACCCCTGGCGCCAGGAGTGGGAGAAGGGCGTCCAGGTCCCCGCCAGCGCCGAGGCCATCCCCCAGCCCGTGGTCAGGTAAGCCGGCGGGTCCCCTCCGTGCCACGGGGGTTGTGCTGTCACCTTCCCTGTCCCCGGGCGGGATGCTTTGTCACTTGTCCCCCCGGATGGCCAGGCACGGTGCCGAGTGATTGCGCCGCTCCCAGGCAGCGCAGAGGAGCCACGCCAGGCGGGCCAGCTCCTCGCCTGCTTGTGGTTGGGGAATTTTGAGAAGATCTGATAAAATCAGAGGAGTGTTTAAAAAAAAAAAGACACAACAGAAAGCCCAGAAAGCCAGCCAGAACGTCAGCATCTGTCTGCTGATGGATGCGGCTCCATCTGGAAGCACCGTGGCTGTACGTCACGGTCGGGGTGGTAAAAATGGGATGGGAGCACAAACATTGAAGGGCTGGGGAAAGGAGCCCGGCAAACAGGCAGGCATCCACGGGACTTTGTAGAGACGCCGCCGATTGGCCTAGAAGGGAGTCTGGTTCGCTATTTTAAAATGGGGAACCGTGTTTAAAATAGACCCTGCAGCAGCTGCCGCGGCAGCGAAGAGCCGTGGGTGCGCCGCTGCCCCTGCACCGCGCGCTTGGCAGAGGGGAGCGGCGGCTGCGCGGGTGGCGAAAAGGTGGGGCTGTTGTGGTGCTGTTGTGGTGCTGGGGACGGGGCCGTCCTCGAGGGTCCGTGCTGCTCCCTGGATAACGGGGGAGGGGGGGGAGGTTTGGGCCAGGCGCTGGCCCCGACGCAGGCACCGTTTGTCCGCAGCGGCAGCAGCTGCTCCTGCAGCTGCCGGCCCCCGGTTATGAAGCAAACTTTTGTGTACGCTTCCCCCCCCCCCCCTCCCCTCCCCAGGGGAAAAGAGAGAAAGAAATGAAACTTTAATGAGTCTGAACACATCAAAAGGGAAGTTGTAAAAGGGGGCTGTTGAGTTGATTTAATCCTTAGGAAAGAAAAAAAAAAAAAAGAAGAAGAAGAAAAAAAAACCTGCGTGTGGAATATCTTTTTTTAGTCGCCTTTGATAGCTAACCGCAGTCTGGACTCGTAAATGCTCTGCTCCCCAGCTGAGGGCTCGCGCTGGTGCTATTTCCAGCCGAAAAGTGATCGCTTGGCACTGCCGGGGCCGGAGGTGCCTTTTTAAAGCTGACCCGGAGAGCAGCGTGCGACGGGTGGCGTTGGGCATCGAGGAGCTCTGTGCCGGCTCCTGGGGCCATCTGCCCTGCTTCGAGCCCCTCCTGGCAGATGTGCACCTCTGCTCGGCCCCACGCCCTCGTTTTCAGGGCGTCCTGGCACAGCTCTGCCAGTTCCTGCTGTTCCCACGCAGGAATGCCCCTAAAGGGATGGAGAAACACATCCCGTGTGTGCGGGAGAAGCCTGGCCCCGCAGGGGGCTCTGCCCACGGGTACCTGGCAGCATCTCCCCGCAGGCAGGGCTGGAGCCCTGCTAAGTCAGGACGTGTCCCACCTTCTCCTGTCCGCACACCACAGAGGTCACCGGCCCTCTCGGATGCTTCTTGCTCCCTTCTCATTTCCTGCAGGTGTTGGTGCAGCTTGCCTGTGTGTGGGTTTGGGTGGTTTTTTCCCAGGATTTTCCGTTTAAAGGCAGGTGACGCGTGTCTTCGTTGGCTCCGCTGAAATCCGGCCCATTTTCTGTGGCTTCCCAAAGACACCTGGTAGTGGCCCCAGCGCTCGCAGCCAGTTCAGTGAATCCCTGCAGCTGGTTTGTGATGTGCCCTGCTGATCCTGGCTGCTCCTCCTGGGCTGCTGCAGGCTCGAGTTGCGCGGCCACATCCCCGGTTTCCCCGCAGGACGTATTTTCCACGTGTACGATTCCTTCTTGCGTTTCGGTTTGATAAAATACTCAGAGCTTTACACCAAAGTTGTTCCTGCCCCCGCTGCTACTCGCTGATTTCGGGGTTGTGAGGGTCAGCTCCGGCCCTGATTTTCTCATTTTACAGCAGTGTCCGTGGCTGCACCTGGGTTGTGGCCACGGTGCGTGTCCCAGGGGATGAGCAGCGCTGACGCTGCCAGGATTTTTTGCCGGGGCAGCAGCTCTCCAGTGCACAGCAGAAGGCACGGCGGAGCCGGCTGTGCTCCTCCCGAAGAGCTCTCCCTCGGATGGCACCCCTGCCCCGAGGGATTTCCCACTGCAGTCAGCGCTGTGATAGAGGGAGCAGCATTCGGACAGCCAGGGACGGATGAAAAACACAGTCCCCTCCCTGCCTATGGGGCCAGACAACTCTTGCGGCTTGCCCTCCTCTTGCAGTCGCCCTCCTTCGGAGAAACATCAGGCAGTTTTCACGGAGATGGCTGTGTTTCTTCTTCTGCCTGCAGCTTTATAAGGCCCTACAGCTCCATTTGCCTTGCTCCTGCTTTAACGGCTTGGATTCGCCCCCGTCCCAGCACGCAGATCCTCCCGGCAGCAACGACCGGACCTTGCTGGTCCTGAGGGATCCATCACTTCGGTACCGCACCCCACGCCACCGCCTTTGTTTCCGAACCTTCCTTCTCCCCCTTCCTCAAACAGAAAACCACATCAGATCCTCGCTGGGTCAGATGCAGGGAATCCGAATTCCTTTCCCTGCCGAGCAAAATGCACAGCCCCTGGTTTTTTACAGCCCGAAACAGCAGCTCCCCTGTGCCAAGGCGAGAGCTGGCGCAGCCCCGGGGCCGCCGCGCTTGCCAGGGGGGGCATTTTGCTTTCTGCCACATCTCAGGGGTAAAACAGCACTGTAACAGCGTGCTGCCCGTGGAGAGGAGGCAAGCCATGCCTGGGAAATACATCCCGAGCCCATCTCCTGTGACCCCGGGGTGCAGAGCCTGGGCAGGGGATGGGCTGGAGCCCCAGCGGGTTTTGCAGCAGAGGGTGTGAGAGCTGCTTCCCGCTCCGAAATGCGTCTCCCCCCTCCCCAAGGTGTGTTGTTGTGTGCAGCTGCTGCTGCTGCTCGTCTCATCTCTCGCCTGGGCGCTTGGAAACGAGCTCTTCCTACCCGCCCGTTGCCTCTAGCTTTTGCGGATCCAAAGCTGAAAATTAGATTTTGAAACGTTTTTATTTTGCTGGAGCTCGAAAAATGTCAAAGCCGTGGGTGAGGCGGGAGGGAGAGTGCTGTGCTTTAAGGAATGCTTCCCCCGGAAAGCAGCCGCCTGAAAGATGCCTTCGCCAAGAGCCACCTTAACGCACAGGGGGCTTTGTAGGCTAGCACAAATCGCCGTGCGGTTGCGTGGAGGGCGAAGGGGGGAGAGGAGCATCCTTTGGCTCGCTGTCCCCCTGGTTTGGTGCCCAGGGCCGGTGGCCACCCGCACAGCAGGGTTACTGGGCGGTGCAGGACATCAGATGTTTCCTCTCCACAATCGTTTCTGGCTCATCAGTGCTTAAAAAGGGGGTTGTTTTGTACAGCCTGAGCGTTGCCCAAAGCTTGGCGGGCTCCGGCGTGGATATAAAACCCATCTGGAGTGGAGTGAGAGCAGGGGAAAGGCGGAGGTACCGGGAGGGACAGGCTGCGCACCTTGGGGTCACGGCGGTGCCGGGCATCCCTGGAGAGTCCCCAGGCTGCCGGGAGCAGGCAGGCCGTGAGCCCCGGGGCAGGCAGGGTGCTCGTTGCAAGGACGGGTGAGCCCAGGCACGGGGATTGCCGTCCTGAGTCGGCGGTGCTGAGCCCCAGGCTGGCAGGGGGCACAGGTGGGTGCTGGATGCCACCAGGACCACCTCGGCTCGGCTCGAGGCTGAGGGCTGAGCAAGGCGAAGCGGTGGCACCAACTGCAGGGGTACCCCAACGTCCGGGAGCATCGGGGTGCGGGCACTGCCCCTTTACAAAGGGGAACGAGGAGCTTTGGGTGAACTTTGTGGAGCCCGAGGGGGGCTCGTCCCTCCCTGCTGGAGCCAGGCACAGCAGCACGTGGCGAGCTCATGCAGCAGAGAGCATCCCTCCGTGCAGCACTGGCACCGATCTCTGATTTGATGCACCTGTACAGCTTCTAATTCCTTCCTTATTGAATGATTTAACGTTTTTGGCAGGCAGTTCCTCCCCCGAGCTGACGGGGATGCAGGCAGGATCTCGAGGTGGCTCTTGGAGCTCACTTTAAGCCCCATCGCTCTGTGCCGTAGGTTCTGTTTCCTGTGAATTTGCACACAGCAGGAGGACGAGCAGGAAGGCTGCTTCTCGCTGGCAGGGCTCCCAGATATTCTTGGCGTCGCGGATCTGTACTTGTGTCATCGCCGTGGCCCTGTTTTAACAGAAAACAGAGAGTGCTGTGGCAACAGGAAGGCGCAACCTGTGCGCACACGAGCGGGGAGAGGGCAGGGGCACGGACGGGAGCACCGCCGGGGAGCGGCTGCCACATCGGTGGGGCACTTGGCACAGTCCCCCTCGCTCCCCCCCCCGTCCCCCTGCATCCCCTCTGCTCCCCCAGGACCCCAAGAGCAGGCAGAGCAAGCCCTGGCTGTGCTGCATGGTGTAGGAACACGGCTGGCCGTGCCGTGGAGCTGCCGGCTGTTGGCCCCACGGCCCGAGGAGCTGCCCCAGCATCTCCGGGAGGAACTACAGGGCTGTGGTGTCATGCGGTGCCATTCACGTCCTGGCTCCCCGACAGCCCCAAGGACGGTGCTGCTCCACGGCGGAAGGGAGCAGGAGGCACCCAGAGGCTCTGCTCGTGGGGAGCATCCCGGAGACAAGCTGGGAGTTTGTGCCAAACCATTTGTGTTTCTGAGCCAGAGCGCGCTGCGGGGGCGCAAAGCCAAGCGGTGCCCGGCTGTGGGACGGGGGCACATCCCTGCCCTCCGTTCCCCTGAGCCCCCGCTGACCCCAACGGGGCTGGGGGCACCTTCCAGAAGCCCCGGGGCATAACGGGGGCACCTCCAGCAAAGGGATTAAACCGGCCCCCGGCAGTGCAGCCGCACGAGCGTCGCCTGGACGCCACCTCCCCGTCTCCCCCCGCGGCTGCCCAGCGCGGGGAGGGCTCTCGGCGGCGTTGCTCCCGGCGCTGCAGGAACCAGCACACTGTGTTCTGCAGCTCCAGGCCGGGCTGAGGCCGGGCTTCCTTCCCTCCTTCCCTCGGCCGGCGAGGCGCGCTGGCTGTTGACTCATCGGCAGCTTCCCTTGGGCTTTGCTGCAGAAGGGGCAGGCGGGATGCTGCAGCGGTTTGTGTAGCTCTTGGAGCAGCGCTGTTGTTTTAACATCGCCTGGCTTTTTTTTTTTTTTTTTTTCTCCCTTCTTTTTATTTTTTTTCATCCGCTCTGGCTCGTGGTGAAAACTTCTGTGAGCTCAGGGCTCGCAGACGGCCCGGTGGCGATTTTACAAAGGGCTGGTTTTTGGGTCTGCTGTCCCCGTTCTGGGGCTGACCGTCTCGAGGTTGTGCTCCGCTCCAGAAATCCTGGCACGCTTCCCTTTCAAGATCTGAGGCTTGGGTTTGATCAAAAGAAATACAAACCCCATCTGCTCCGGGCCCGAACGTGGAGGCCACAAGCCCTTGGGGGACGTGAGAGGGGAGAGGAAGGCCGACTGGCCCCGCGGCCGCGGTGGGGACGGAGACGGCCGGGCTGACCCAGGGCTCAGCAGCTGGCCCGTGGCGCTTGCTTGGTGCAGAACGGCAAAAAAAGAAGCCCCAAATTCCCCAGTAATGAAACCTCAGCGGGCTGCCTGTGTGACGCTGCTGCTGGGAAGGGGAAGGTCCGGTGCTGGTCGGCCTGCGCAGCCCCGTGCCCTGCCGAGGGCCCCGTCAGGTCCTGCTGAGCTGGGTTTGTGTCGGGAGCTGCGGGGCTGGTGGGGGCTGCGGGCTTTGGGGTCCTTGCCCTGGGAGAAAAGCACCTCCCTTCTTCATCCAGGACCAGGGACTTAGCGTGCAGCTGGGCAAACTCTAGCAAATCTGATTGCTGTGGCTTGTAGCTGTAATTAAATCACCTCGTGGTGATCCGTGCGCCCAGCGACCCCGTGAACAACACAAGAAACTCGCTCTCGGGTGCTCCTCGGAGAGCTGAAAGGACCGGGACAGGGGGAGCTGCGGCACTGGGATGGTTGCTCAGCGCTGCTATTGCTAATCCCGTGGGATTTAGGTGAAATTGGCAGTTCTGAGGCGAGCTGAGTCCGTGGAGGCACCGTGCTCCCGGTGTCCTGCTTGGAGAGGAGCTGGGAGGGTTGGGGTTTTTCAGTGCGTTCGGAGATGCTCTGGAAAAGGCAGCGGGGCACGGGTGGCTTGGTAGCAGCGTGGATGCTGGAAGGGCAGGCAGACAGATCCCTCCTGGTGCTGTGCTCCCACAACTCAGCACCGGAGCCCTTCCCTTGCCTTTTGGGGCTCACGCAGTGATGGGGAACAAACGGCCGAGCCTGGGTGCTGCGTGGGCCAGGAGGAGACCCGTGCGACAGCAGCGTGCTACCCAGAGGACTGCTCAGCCCCGTGCCCTCACCTTCCCTGCGAGCGTCCCGGCGCTCAGCACCCTCGGCAGGAGCGGGGGCGGCCACGGGGATCCCGGGCTCGTGGCCCCGCAGGGCTCGGAGCCGCGGCAGGTGCAGGGCTGCTCGCAGCGCCGCGCTCTGCTCTCCGTTAGTAGGTGGGTACAGATAAAAACGGAGCTGTTTGCATTGCTGAAGTAATTATGGAAGCATTATCTGGCTGGGCTAATTAACTCCAGATGCTTTAACGTTAGTAGTTTGGCTTAAGTTACGTGAAGAAGCAACGGTTTGGGTCCTTTTATATCAAGTGTCCCTGCCTCTACTAGCAGCCATGCCAAGACTTACAGGAGCTGAAGGGGATGGAGCAGGGTGTCGGTGACCTGTGGCTGTGTTTGGCACTCAGCGCTGGGCCCTGACGGGGAGGAGAAGTGGGGAGAGCAGTGCCAGGCTGCTGGAGGGAAGGGGGGAGATGTGCAGGGATGCTCCGGGTGCTCCAGCAGCAGCACGCACCTTCTGCTCGCAGCCCAGACGCCGCCTTTGTCTGGTCAAGCAGAAAAAAAACGGCTCTTGGCTGCCATGGGCTCCGTACGGGGCTCTGCGGCTCTCCTGCTGCACCTCAGCACTTGTTTACTGCCACTCTCCTCCGCTCTGCTTAGGAATTATTTTCTGGGCACCGACTCGGAGCTGAGACCTAAATAATTCAGCTGTTGAGCTAAGTCTCGGTGAGGTTCAGCCTGGAATACGAACGTGAGAAAGGCAGGAGCATCAGCGCTCTGCTCTCCGCCCGGACCGCGGAGTATCAGGCTTTTTATACGGTGATAAACAGCTCAGGAACGAAATTGGAAAAGCTGCCCGGCTTTAACAAGATGGCTGTTTAGTGCCTCCTGTTCGCTTGTTCTCTCTTTATAACACATCAAAGAGGAGTGAATCACTTTCTCCTTAGAGGACTGCATTATTCCAGGGGCCTGGCAGGACCCACGCTGGCCACGGGCTGTGGCTGGAGGAGGTTTGAGCTGAAGAAGGGGAAAGGGAGTGTTTTTCTAATTGCACCTGTTCACTGCGATTCGGAGCCCCAGCTGCATTTCTGTGCGAGGCTCAGAACCTGCCTGTAGCCATCCCCACCGCCAGCAGCCTGCGAGGGGCCACCCTACCCCGTCCCTCGTGCTTCGTAATGAAATGGGGTTCTCGGGGTGGGGGGGGATTTGCAAACCCGGGCAGCCAGACCCTGACTGGAGCCAGGGAGCCAAAAACGAGGATTTTCCCTTGCAAATGCCTTCAGGGCCGATAAGGATCGTTTGGAATCGGCTCTGCCTGGAAAGCGCCGCGAGTCCAGAGTTCAGCTGAGAAAAGCAGCAGCCGAAGGGATGGGGGGGGAGCAGCCGCACCGTGCCGGGCTGGTCCCCGCCTGCCGGGGGACACCGGGGTCCCTGGCACCTCGGGGGGGGTCCCTGGCACCTTTGGGGGTCCCTGTCACTTCGGGGGGGTCCCTATCACTTCGGGGGGGTCCCTGGCAGCCCTTGGACAGGACCCGATGCGCACGGTGCGCATCCACCCGGGCATTACGTCACCTGCAGCCACCCTCACTGGCTGCTGGTACCCGGAGGGCAGGACGATGCTGCGAGCAGCCTTAACCCTTCCTGAGCACCCGGGGTAGCACAAAGGGACCTTGGTGGCACGGAGCGATGGTGTTTGTGCAGTCGGGGGGGTGGGGGGGGCGCCGGGGCTTCTGGTGCAGGAGCTTGGCACGTCTTCCTGGGGCCAAATCCAGAGTCAGAGCTGCGTCAAGTGTTTCGCCGTGCCAGGGGGTTGGAGCAAGCCGTTGACTCGCAGGGCGCAGCCGAGGGTTCCCGTTCCCCACCTCTGCCCCCCCGGGGCTGATCCTGCGCCCGCGGCCCCGGTTTGTACACGGGCATCGCTGTGGGTCTGCAGCGGTGGTGGCCAAATCTCGAGGGGTTTTGGCTCCGGTCAGGAAATCCTGCAAATTCTTCCTTTTCTCATGGGACCGGCCGCCTCTGCCGCTTCTGCTCCATGCCCCGGGTTTCACTCTTACCCTCTGGTTTTGGGTTTCCTTCCATCCCACCGCCTGTGGTGCCTGCAGCATCGTCTCTTGAGGGCACAGCCACCCGTGGGCACCAGCACCTGCATCCTGGAGGTGCTGGGGGGCCGCTCATCCAGCCGGTCCGTGCCATTTTCAACCCCAGGCTGGTTAATTTAAACCCTAACCTCTTTCATACTGCTTGGCTTTCCCTTTCTTCTTCGGACAGAGCTCTGGGAGTGTAGGATTTAGCTCGTGCTTTTACAGACATCAACAGGAGGCATAAAAGTGGGATCACTGGGCATAACACCCCTCGGTAAAGCCGGGCCAGGTGCGCTGAGGATCCCAAAGCCCTGTGTGTGGTGGCAGCCGTCACTGCCACGAGCCCTTCGCCCTCTGCCCCTCTCCCCGACACCAGCAGGCGCCTTCCCTGACGCCTCACGCTCCGCTCCGCCGTTCAGAAGCGCTCGCGCTTATAACATCTATTAGCTTAAGTTTATAAGAAGATTGGGCATCTGGTCTGCAGAGCCTGCGAGATACTATTTTAATAAACAGCAAATGAAAATTGTCCCTTTAAATTGCAGAAAGCCTTTTGAAAGTTGGAGTGTGCCGCAGGAGAATTCCCCCGCGAGCAGAGCTGGCAGCAATAACAGTATCAGCATCCTCTGAAGGTTGCTGGCAGAATTATCTTTCCACTGACTTTCCTAAGCTGATTTATTTATGGACACTGGACCAGACTAATTTAGACTGGAATGTAGGTAGCAAGAAGATGACTGACTAAAGCCTTCATTGTGATAAAGCGGAGCGTTTTCAGAAGCGAAACGCTGTTCAGGGTTGTTTATTATTTCCATCTGGTATATTAGAAGGGAGAATACAGAAAAAAAGATGCGCTCTCCCTTCGGCCAGCTGAAGCATTCAGTTTACAGAGATGATTAGCCATGGGAATTCGCCGAGCGTATTTTATTACCGCGTCATCTTCTCCTGGGACGGATGCGATCCCCAGGAGTGCTGGGGTCCACTTACTCCTTTCCCTCAAGCGCCCTTGAGGCCCACTTGCAGCCTCGTGTCCTCGGGCTTGCTGTGCCGTTCAGCCTGATCCCAATTTTCAGCCCCTCGTTGAAACAAGCTCCGGCTTGGTGCCGGTCTTTCCGAAATGCCGGCAGGCTGCGTGGGGGTGTCCCTGGGACACCACCTCTGGCCGGGTGAGGAGAGGCTTCTCCCGCAGGTGGTGCTGAGGGGCGGTGCTGTGCGGGGTCTGCCAGGGTCCTGCTGCTGGTGAACCTCCCGCACGCACGTCTGCGCTGCACCCTGCTGCGGGGGGCACAGCCTTGCTCGCATCTCCGCCATCTCGCTGCGGTAAAAGGGGGCCTTTTGCCCGGGTACAACCCCGGGACTGGCGCAGAGGTGTCTGCTCGGGGTGTTTGAAAGCTGCGCTGCTGCTGGGGCAGGGTAGGGCTGCTCTGCGAGGCGCCGGTGCAGAGCCGGTCGGCTTTGTGGCCGTGCTACTTGTTCCTCTAGCGTTTTCGTTTCCTGCTTTGGCATGGTGCGTCCTCTGCCCACCTTCCCGGTTTGGAGCACTTGAAGCATTCCTGGGTCCTGCTATGAGTCACCCCGGCCTCGTGATGCTTTCCGTTCCCAGCCAGGGGTCACGCTCGGTGCTTTCTCTTCTCTGCACACCACGGAGCCTCTGAGCCTCAGGATCTTCCCTTGTCTGGGTGTTTCCTGACACATCTTGCTACACGAAGCTGTTTCTCCGTGCCACCGCCCTCTCATTTAGGGTGAGAGATGGTTTGGGGCACCTTGGAGCACGCTCTTGCCTGTGCATGCTCTGGTTGTGCTGGGGGTCCCCCATGGGATCCCCGTCTCCACAGGGCAGCAGGAGGAAGGACGCTGCCAGGGGTGTTCCTTTGTCACCGTCACCATTTGTTTGGAGCGTGCCGGGGCTGATGGCATGTTCCCAGCTCAGTGCGCCTCGCCTCTGATAGCCTCTTCGAACTGAGCCCAGAGACGAAAGGCCAAAGCAGCAAAACTCTATAGGAACGGGAAAAATCCCCCGGAGATGCCCCAAGTTCCCTTTCCGCTGTGGAAATCTCGTGCTGGAGCTGGCCCTGAGGGAGGCTGCAGGGCAGGGGAAAATGATCTAGGGAAGGCACTACGTTTGGAGTGGAACCAGCTCCCCAAGTGAAGCTGCGGATCAGCAGCTTGGTGCTGAGGATACTGCGGGCACCCGCTGCCCTCCACCGTCCTGGGCACAGCTGGGGCCTCTCATCTCGCCTCTCATCTCACTCCTGCCGTGCCCCAGGGACAACACGGAGCATTAAACTTCGTGATTTTTTTTACCAGGCTAAGAGCAGAGCCTCCAGGGCCACCTCCTGCGTGTCCGTGGCTGGTGGCATGTTGGTGGCACCAGCACCAGCAGGCTGCTCGGGCGGCACCGCTCCCACGGCTCCTTCCGACAGCACTAACAGAGCATTCGGCACCCCTGGGTCATTTTCCTCTCGACAGCTTTGAGCTCTCCTGTAAGGCCAGTGCCTGGTGTGCTCAGGGCCTGATGATTTGCAAAACTGACCTGGAGCTGGCTCATGGCTGGAGGGTTCCAGTTCTGCTGGCACCAAGGAGCCCGGAGTATTTCAGGGGGCTGGGAGCTCCTTGGAGGAGAGTCCTGAAGCTCGATAGCAGCACGCCTGCTTTCAGTGTTATTACTGCTGTCTGCATTAAATACAGGCTTTCCTGAATCCCCAAGCCCTGTCCTAGATTACAGATGGCTCATTTTAAAATCTGGGGACTCTCAGAGCTGTGTTCTCCTGGCCTTATTTTCAGATCCTGAGCTGAGGTTTGGAGATGTCCGCGGGGCATTGAGGCATACCTTTATTTCCAATTTGCTGGTGGGGAAAGTAAGGCTAAAAAGGTCGATTGCTTTGCCAAGGTCAGGCAGCAAGCAGTCAGAAAAGCTGCAAGACCCCTGCCCCGCAGGCTGGGCCGGTGCAGGAGGAGGGCTGCACCCTCAGGCTCTGCCCAGCCGGGTTCCCAGGCACAGAAGCCACCGGGAAGGGACGACGTGGAGCAGCACATTGCTGTTCTCCTGTGTGTTCCTTTGCAGCGTTTTCCTGTGTCCCCGCATTGACATAATTTGGAAGGATGGAGAAGGGGAACGACCCTTCGGGGCGTTTTTCGCACGCTTCCCCGAGTGGCAGTCTCGCAGCCTCGTCATGCAGATGCTGTTGGGGTGTGTGAGCGTGGGCTGTGCTCTCCGTGTGGCTCACGGTGGTGTAACCGGGCTGGGAACATCCAGCCCAGCACCGGTTCCCTGCACCATCCCGGGCAGGGGGCAGGATTCCCGGTGTCGGAGGGGCCGGGCGCGGGCAGGCGCAGCGTGGGCACGGTGCCTCGCTCGGCTCCAGAGCCCGCGCACGTGGGAGGGAGGCTGCTGCCAGCGGGCGTGTGGCGATGCTTGCGAGGCGGGCTGGAAGAAAGGAGCCATGCAAAGTGTACAAATGGCTTAATTTCTGCCGGCGTGAAGGGAAATGGTGTAAGTCCTGAAAAGCGAGCGAGTTCCCGCAGAGACCCCGGCACAAAGCCTCCCAGCCGCTGCTTCCCGGTGGCGCCTTTGATCCGCGGGGCTGCACTGAGTGCGGGGGAGCAGGAACCCATTTGTTCGCAGTGAAAGGCATCCGTGTGGCTTAGGAAGAATGAGCCGCGGCGTCAAAGCCTGCGTGTGGCAGCGATACCCGTTTTATTTCGGCAGTGATCAGTGTTAGGGGACCAATTTCGGGAGAGGAATAGACTGAGGCAGACGGAGGCACGGGCCAACGAAACAACCCCCTGATTCCCAGACCAGTAAAAACAAATTCACCTGCATCATATGCTCAGATGCTCATTTAAGCCTCTACAGAGGCACTTTTTTTCAGCAGCTTCCCCCGTCAGCACTCCTGGACGTGGTGGGGGCCGTGGCCGACCTCGTGGCCGTCGCCATCACAGCTGGCATGGCAGCATGCAGCTGGACCAGACAGAAAACTCCTAGCCCACGGGAACCGGGCCTTTATCAAAGTCAGGAGTGGATATTTGTCTGCTTTTGCATGTTATTTTTTTCTCTTGGACAACATCAGAACTGTTCCCGAAAAACTGAGCCCGAGCCGTTTGTTTTGGTGCCGTGTCCTGTTTACCCTGGCACGCAGCGAACCCTTCCCCTTCTCAGGCGCGGCAGCTGCACAGCCCCGCTACCGGCAGCGAGAAATATTTCCCCTCTGGTGGAGGCAGCCTCTGACCCCTCACACACCCCAGAGGTCCCCTCCTCCCCTCTAAGACCTCAGCAGGCACTCGCTGCTGGTTCCCTTCCCATTTTCAGCAGCTCCTCGCCTCCCTCCGGCCTCAAGCGGCGCTCGTGTTCCCCGAGTCAGGCTGTCAGTGCCGTGACTGCACCCTCGGTGGCAAGAAACGGGCCCTTGGGCTTCTAGCGGGAGGCTTTTGGGAGCCGTGGCTCTTTCTCAACCTCTCCTTTCCTTCCAGGATCATTCCCCAGCTGGAGAACTCGCCTTCGCCGGTTTCGCCGAGCAGCCTGCCCGGCTCTGAGATTTCGGAAGCCACAAGGACGTACTTGCAGGGAGTGAGCCGCTACGACCTGGACGAGCTCGATGCCTGCTGGTTGGAGCTGGTTAACATGGAGCTCAAGGAGATGGGTAAGTACCACGGCCATTTCTCCTCCTGCCTGGGCTGCCTGCAGAGCAGGCATGAGGTCTTTTAAGTGATGGTGTGGAAGAAAAGGCCTTGAGGAAGAAACCTTTGTTCCGGCTCTCTAGAAGAGGTTACGTGGATTGCACTCACCCCCCCCCCGGGCTGGCCACATCTCCAGCCGTAGCCAACTGGAGCCGGAGGAGAGGTTTCCCACTCCAAACCTCAGATTCTCCAAAGTGCCAGTCCTGGGTTTTCTCTCCCTTCCAAGCTGTCTTTAAATACCTCAGCATAATGTTGCCTGCGTTACTGCTCTTCTATCACCGCACATTTTTAAATCCATTAGTGCTGGGTGCAGGTAACTCGGCTGGGAATTTGCCCCCCGGCGCTTTGCTTAGCATGGTCTGTTGGGCAGATACGTTGGCACAGGCACTGGGCGTGCGGTGCTGCCAGACCGTGGAGAGATTTTCCAGTCCTTGGCAGGGCAGGGCTGCTGCGGGGTGGTTGCTGCTGCACAGGTCGGAGTGACAGAGCGATAAAACTTTCGCATTTAGGGCGCAGTGGAAGCTGAAACGTGCCTGCACAGAGCGTTACTCCGGGCTGCAAAGGTCTTTGAGGGTGGCACAGAGCACGTCAGCGAGTGCTGGGGCAGACAGGATGGTGCACTGCTGACCGGGATGGAGCTCGGCGTGGCAGAGATGAAATCCTCACTTCTAGCCACTTCCCCCTTGTACGAACTTCATACGTCTCCAGAAAGGCAAGCGGGCAGAGATTTGGCTCCTCCAGCTCCGCCGGGTTAAATTTGGCTCGCTTTATTATTTCTTCAAAGTGTTCACTTACAGACGCAGTGCCTTAAATGGTTTTCAGATGGGGAGCCCCCCGCGCTGATTGATCACTCGAAGGCTGAGCCCGGTGCCGCCGAAGGGGGGGGGAAGCAGGCGGGGATGCTCGGGGAGCCAGATGTGCGCCGGCCGCCTCCTTCCCCTGCTCGCAGGTACCGAGCCGTGTCAGCGAGAGGCTCTTGGCTCTGCCAGCAGCGGTGTTGGATTCAGGAGGAGAGCCTGAGCACCGTCGTAGCCGTCGGTGCTGGGTGGCACTGGGTGCGTTGCCACCGATGCCCTGTGCGATTTTGAGCGAGTGGCATTTTTCTTCCTGCAGCTCCCTGCCATTTTTCAGGCAGTCAGCTTCCACAAGGATGGTCCTTTGGGGGGGTGTGTACAGCACCGGGCTGGATGGGACCGCGGGGTCCGATGAAGCCCCCGAGTCCTCTGTAATAACCCACCGCAGATGGTAATAACAAACCCGGGGGACTGCAGCAGCGGTAACGCAAGGAGGCTCACTGTCCGTCAGCAGATTCTCCAGTCCATTTCAGTTGCTGGAAGAGCTCTGTAATTACTGTCTGAGCCTTAAATATGCCGGCAGCTTGGGAAAACAGTGTTTGCTGTGTGAAATCCACTGCGAACGCCGCAGCCTGCAGCAGTGAGTGAGCTCGCCCTGTCCCCCAGTGCCCCCACCTCTCCAGCAGGGCTGGCTCCGGAGCACTTTCCACAGGTTTTCACCTGTTTCACCCAGGTTTTGGTGAGTTTTGATTTTTTTTGCCCAGGCGACACATTTTTCTGTCAATATAACTGATGGGATTTGGTGTGCGTAGAGGAGAGAGTTGGGTCTGCCGAGGCTCTGTATTGAGCTCCCTTGGTCAGAACAGAAAATCCATCACTGATCACCTCCTGGGCCTTCTGGGCTGGAGGCTCAGCCTCCTCTGCCTCATACAGGGACGGATCTGTGCTTCTGGTCTGCAACAGGAGGGGAACGTGGGGCTTGTGCCCTTCAGCACCTAATCCAGAAGCCTGCTGCATGCCTAGGTTGGTCTGGAGGTGGTCCATAAATAGTGCTTTCTCCCGGAAGCCCTCGACTTTAATGACATAGTGAGATTTCCAAACGAGCTCTGCTAATCTCTGAGATCATTAACAGGATTTAACTGGAGATCTGCTGCCTCTCCTCCTGTTCGGAGAAGTCAGAAGTTATCTCCCAGCGTGGAGCGATAGGCAGGAGTTTACATTCCTCCTGGGCATTCGGCTGAGCTGCTGTCACTGGGCAGTGCTTGGGCACAGTGTGTCATCCTCCAAATATTTCATGACAGAGAAGGAGCGTGATCTCTGACTGGCTCTGGAGGGGTGGTGGGGAGGAGAGCTGGAAAACACCTATTAGCTCATCCGTGCTGCGAGCGGCGCTGATCCGCGTAGCGCATAGCACATGCCTTTTCCAGTCCTTTTTAGGTCACCCCCGAGATGGAATTTTATCACCGGGATCAGATAAACCTCCAGATAGCTCCGGCGATCCGCAGCCTGCTGCTCCTCCCTGGGTGAGGTGGGCAGCCTTTCCCTTTCCCAAAAGCAGGAGCTGCTCCGTGCGAAGCAGCTTGCAGTGGCTTTAACCCCTGGCCGCTAACACGTTTCAGTAGCTGGGGGCTGTGCCTGGGGAGAAAGGCACTGCTTAAAGGGCTTCCGTGTGCTGGAGATGAAATCAATATTTAAGGAAGCCTAAATGTTTTATTTGTTGCTGCTGCAATAGGAGACGGTGAAAGAAGTGGGTCTTGAAGTTGTTGGAGTGAAACCTCGGAGCAGATTTATGCACATGTCACCCGCAGCAGCGCAGAGAGAAGCCATGCCATTAAGTCTTCATTTTTTTTAAATTAAGATTTTATGCTGTATTTGGTGATCTCCGCTAAATCCAAAGCTATTGTAAGAGTGGGGCTAGGCAGACTTCAAAGCCCTGGGCTGAAAGATCCCTTTGCAGTGATCGGCACTTCATAAAAACACACGGAAAATCCTGAAGAAATTGCTAAAAACGTTGCCGGAATCAATTTTGCTGAAGGCAGAATACGAGTTTCTCAGTATTCCCTTGACTTAATCCATATGGTGTATGCTGCTCACATATGCCCACCACAGTTTCTATCTTGGGAGCTGGAGGTGTTCCTGTTATTTTATGGCAGGAACATGCAAAGGTCACATTTATTGCTTTTGAAGCTCCAGGGGGAATTCATCACTGCATACTTGAGATATGTCTGTGTGCTAATTAGATCATACCTCCCTCGGCGGAGGTGAGGTTGGTCAAGTAGGCATGGAATAAACCAGAGTCAGTGCAGGATCCCCGGGGAAGACGCGCTCGTCCAAGCAGAGGCTGGAGAGCCAGGAGGCCAGAGGCTGCCCCAGCCCAGCACATCGCTCCCTGTTCCCTTCTCCAGGACGTGGGGACCCCGTTTTCCCCCGAGGCAGCGTTTTAGAGATTTGGGGTGATTCCTTCAGTGCCACCCCGGTGCAGCTGGCCCAAGGATGCTGTGTTGGGGATGGCTGTGGTGGGGACCAGTGGGACATAGAGGGGCCACCTTCCCCTGGGGGGGATGTTTCCCAAACGCAGCTCACAGGAGGATGCACAGAGCCCTGTCCTTTATATAGTGGGATCCATTTCCTTTAGTCACCAGCCCGGAACCCCCCTTTTTGAGCACCTTCCCCGCAGCCAGGAGGGCTGCTGAGGTACAGAGGCTTCGCCGGAGCCCTCTGCCACTCGTCCCCTGCGTGTGACAGCGGTGGCATTGCCATCCCCCCACGCACACGTGTGGGTCTCTCCCCTCCCACAACTGCCCCACACTGCCCTGCTGGCTGCTGGGCTCTGGGAAAAGCTCGGCCCATTCATAGTTCAGGGGCTGTTTGCTTGGATTCCTCCTTGCACGAGGAGTCACTGGAGCAGTGCGTGAGGGCCCGGGGCAGCAAGCCCCCACCTCCCAGCGGTGTACCACCAGCACGAGGTGTTCAGGGTGCACCAGAGGCACCTCTCTGAGGCAAAACAGTGCCCGGGGGGCAGATTCGGGGCTGTTTTCAGCCACCCCGGTGGTATCGGGGATGAGGACTCTCCTGGCCGCGGCTGTCCCTGGTTGCACCTGGGGGGACCGTTTGGGGTAAGAAAACCAAATTGTAACCCAGGCTCACACAACGATCCCGACTGTTTAGTGTGTTAATAGCCCTGGCCTTTAAGGTACCCTAAAGCAAGGAAAGCCAGAAACGTTTTCAGGTGGCAGCTCCACAAGCTGTGGGCAGAGGTGAAAACACCCCAAGCCTCTGGAAAGAAACCCGATTTGATGTAACTCCTGCCGGGAACAGGTACCGCAGCAAAGCATGGCTGAGGGCTGGAGGAGCAGGGCTGGAGACAGCAGCACGGCCAGCTCCAGACGTGGGACACCTTTCCCAGCCCAGCCAGCTCGGTGTCAGGCGTCGTTCTGCCGTCTCCATCAGCTCCTCGCAGCAGTTGCAGCAGTTCCCAGCGCTCCGCCGGGTTTGCTGCTGGGTGCAGCGAGGAGGCTTTCATCAGGAGTGCTCCAGGACAGCGCTGTCGGCGCAGAGCATTGCTGGAGGGAGACGGCGGATCAGAAAAGTGGCTTCTAAAACATTTTGTCATCATCTTAAATTTGAGAAATAATTGATGTCAGTGGGTGGCATAAAGGGTGATAATTGGTTCCTGTAAATCTTTTAAGTGCATTAGCAGGCTGGGTTTGTAACAAAATAGCTGGAAGTTTTGCTGCCTGTGTTCAGCTCCTGCAGGCTGTATGCTGCTGTTGGCTTCATTGGTCCCACTTTCTGGTAGGGCTCTGTTTATAAATAATGGGGATAAAAGATGAATGTCATTGCCACAGCTCCCCAACGTGCCATGGGCAGGGGCTGCAGGCTCAGGACGGCAAGGCGCTGGCTGTCCCTGGGTGACCAGGACCTGGCAGCCTTTTCCTCTCAGTTTTTCAAAAAGACGGACCAACATCATCTCACAAGTGCTTTTTTTTTCCCTTCATTTTTCTTTAAAAAGCAACGGTAATTTTGTTCCTGTATTTTTTTTTTTTCTCTGAAAAATAGGCTCCGAGGTTTATAGCTTGTGAATCAACTAATGGCCCAGCCTGCAACCCTGATGATTGTTTGTTCATGAGCTGTTTTATCTCCAGGTATACTCCACAGGCTAAAAGGATTTATTGTTTCAGTAAATTGATTTCAGTGGAGTGCAGTTTAGTCAGAAATAGGTCTCTGTTTTGTGAAAGGTGGCTCTCCAGCTATTTTTTTCTCCGTGCACTGAGTAGGCTCAAACCAGGATAAAGAGTAGCTGAGAATTCATTTAGCGGGAGAATATTGCTCCTTCATGCCACATAAATTACAGTATTGCAAAAATAATTATACCGGAGGACGGCGTCGTGTGAAGGAGTGTGCCTGGGGATGCTCGGCTGGGCCGGGCTGTGCCTTGCTCGGGGGCGAGGGAAGGATCCCGAGGAGGCTCCGCTGGGTGCTGGGCCTGCCCGTGGGCTGTGGGGAGGTGGTCCCGGGGTGGTTGGTGTCCTCCCGGGGCTGATGCTGATTCCCAGGGACCGCAGGAGGTGGAGGAGGCAGCGGGAGCCAGGAGGGATCATCACTTGCTGGGGGAGAGGATGAGAAGAGGCTCATCCCCAAAGTTTGGAAGGGGATAATGAGCAAATTTCCACTTCTGTGCCTCATACCCTGTAGCTTGAGGGCACAGAGGGGTTCTGCGGGGATCCACACGGAAAGCAGTCGTTGTTACTGGGTCAGTGTTGGTGGGAGGAGAGCCTGGGAGGCCTGGAAGGGGCTCTGGGACGTGGAGCCTTCTGTTCTGCTGGTGCTGTGAGCATGGCTCCACATCACGATCATAGCGGTGAGAGATGAAATCTCACTTCTAGCCATGTCCCTCCAGACAGAAACTATGAGAAATCAGCAGTGACATCGCCCTTCTTCTGCAGAGGCCCCCAGGACCTTTGTTTTCTCCCCCCCTTTACACAAGACCCTGCCATACCTTAGCCAAGTGCAGACACCTCTCCTTTGGTCAGCCTTTCAGGTGCACAGTCCTGGTTTTGGTCTCAAGGACATGATTATGACCTGGGGCTTAATCCTTGGTCTTGTTCAGCTGGAGTTACTCGGTGTAGCCACGGTCTGAGTCTGAGTCTTTGCCCTTCACTCCCAGAGAAGATAACGGTGGCACAGTTGGGTACAGCACGGGGAGGGTTTCGGTGGAGAATTTCTTGTTTTTGCCATTTGGCTGGCCACAATCAATACGGATAGTGTTTTCTCAGCCAAAAAAAACGACAATTTTATGAATGGAGTTTAATAGCAGTAACTTTATATGATGCAGAAAGAGATAAATGGAGCTCAAATGGAAAAAGAACTTCACCCTCAGGCCCCATTGTTTAGTGTTTCATAAGCGATTAATCGCTTCATCCCCATCAAGTGCAATTGTCAATTCAATAAGCTCCGAGGTATCCTGAATGGCGCTTGGCAAACAAATTCCTAATGTAATTACATCTAAACGGAGTGTGAGAGCGTGTGAGCGAGAGGAGGCAGGGATCTATATTCCTCCATGTAGCGGCGCAGCGAGTGTGCTGCCCGCAAGTGGAGGAGCAAGCCGCCTTCCGTCCGACGCCGCTGATGATTTCGCCGCGCGCTTGAAAGCGGCTTCTTTGCACCTGATGCGGAATGGGAGCTGTGCAGGAGGGAGGTTGGTGTCTGTGGGGTTTGTCCTTTCTGCCAGAGCCTGAAATATTGGAAGGCATGGGATGTGAAATAGTAGATTTGATGGATATGTAATAACAGGGTTTGAAACGCTGGCTGAGGGTTGTATGCTCTCATTAGGGTAGAAGAGGAAGGCTTGCGTTTCTCCTGCAGCAAGGCCATCACAGTGGTGTGTTTGTAAGGGACACCACGGAGGCAAAAGCAGTGGTGCTGGCATCCCAGTGCAGCTCCACGCTCTGCTCCAGCTCCTCCAGGAGCCCCGGGCACCGCGTGCTGGTCCAGGGCTCCGCAGGGCTCCGTGCCTGCCGCTGGGGCTCGTGGCTCCTAAAACAGGCCCGGCCGGGCCGCTTGGCGTGTTGCGGCACGGCAGCCCCGGCGCTTGAAAGGGCTGCGATAGGGAGCAGCGTTGTCTGCCCGAGATGGGATCTCAGCCTCGACACAGACATGTGAAATGCCAGGCTAGATGTTTGCAGAGACTTGTCAAGCCAACGGAAACCCTGCCAAGGCGAAACATTGGGGAAGATCTGAAACAGGCAGACAATGGTGTGCTTGCTTGCCGGTCTCGCCTGCGGGTCTCTTTCCCCCTTGACAGAGATTTTTTGGCGGGTTGGTGGCCAGCGGGGAAAGGAGCAGCTCCGTGGCCTCATCTTGCAGGGGAGCTTGCCCCAGGACACAGCCCTCACGCTGCGGCTCTGCCTGAGCCCAGCGAGGCGAGTGGCTCCTCCAACACTCAGCTAATAACTGCCTAACTCCACTACGTCCTCAAGCCTTTCTTTCCTGCTCTGTAACCAAGACATTGCCTCCCGTAGCCTTACAAGAAGACAGGCAGGAGGTCACAGGACAGTGATGTGTGGCGGAGGTGCAGCGTGACCCTGCTGGACACTGTGCTGATGTTGTGCTGGGTGCAGGGTGCCACGAACCCTGCCCACGGAGTCCTTGCTGCCTGGGGGTCCTGGAGCACCCTGTCCCTTGTTATAGATCTACACAAAGGGTGAGGGTCGCACAGCTTCCACTAAGGTCCCGGTACAGGGGGAATAAAACACAGCACAGCAGGTCTGAGCCCCTGCCCCGGGTCTGACCTGGTGCTGCTGGACCTCGTTTGTCCTCAGCTCCAGCCTTTGGCTTCGGTTTTACAGTTCCATTCAATTGGCCTTGTAAAGGTCAATTTTCACAGTCTTCACAATTAAAGCATTGACTTCGCGTTGCCAAAGCTTGTCTGAGCCCTCGCTGCAGAAAGCATCCCTGCAAAACTTGTCTCCTTGAACATTTAAGCTGTCAGACCTAATTATCCGCATTGGTTCAGCTGAATGGATTTCGTTCCTCTCAGCCAGCAGCAATATTTCGTTACTGTCTATGAAACATAAACTGTAGCCCGAGTTAGAAGCGGACCTTTTCTGAATCGCAGATCTTATCAGTGCCGTGGATTCGGAGTTTTGGTTCGAGCTGAAGTCTCAGATGCCTCCCCCGTGCAGCGCAGCCCCTGCAAAAACGCTCTGGGCGGTCGCAGGGCGCTGCATCCCCGTCCTTCTCTGCCTTGTGCCTTGCAGAAAAGCCCGAGCTGGATGAGATCACCCTGGAGAGAGTGCTGGAGGAGCTGGAGACCATGTGCTACGAGAACATGAACATCGCCATCGAGACGGAGGAGGGCCTGGGCATCGAGTACGACGAGGACGTGGTGTGCGACGTGTGCCGCTCACCAGAGGGGGAGGACGGCAACGAGATGGTGTTCTGCGACAAGTGCAACGTCTGCGTGCACCAGGTGAGCAGCTCATTCAGAAACACTTCCCGGGGCTTCCTGCGAGCTTGGTGTGCCCCCTGCTCGCTATTCCCTCATCCCTGTAATTTCGTTACACCTCCCCTTCTGTTAATGCACTTTTTTTTCTTGCCTGCACCAAGCTGCTCCCATGGGCTCTTCAGCACCCAGGGGTGAGCAGCACGGGCGCAGAGCCACGCTGGCTCCCCTCCACGGCACTGACTGCAGCATGATGTCAGGCAGAAAGAACTTCCAGCTCCCCTGGCGTTGTCTCACATCACAGGGCTCCTGTCCCAGCCTCCCTGCCGTATGAGTGCAGGGTCTCATTTCATTTCGCTGCCTGGAGGGAAATATTTTATTTTTAGAATTGAGTGTAAATGCTTCGAGCCCTTGCTGGAGGGAAGGGAGCAGAGCAGCAGTAGGCAGCAGTGTCTGTGGGCTCTGTGTGCACTGGGAGAGGGGAAGCATTCACCAGGAGGAGCTGGGCAGACAGTGCAGACCCGTGTCTGTGGGGTCCTGTGTGGCCCGGGGGAGGCTTTGCTGGGTGTGCTCCCATGGAGAGTGCAGGAACAGGACCCTCGGGTGCCAGCATCAGCCCCAGGGCTTGGGGAGCCCGGAGCAGAGCTCCTCTTCCATCTCCTCTCTGTGAAGGGTCTTTGGTTTTTTGTTGTGTTTTTTGTTTTTTCCTTTTTTTCCTCTATTTGCTCATCCTTTGGGCAGCTTTTCCATCAGCATTTCCTGGAGGTGGGAGAGCGCTGGAGATATGTATAGTTGGGAGAGGTGGGTGTTTTGAATGGTTTCCATCAGTGAATCAGATTCCACAAAATACCAGGACGATTTGGGGATGTTTTTTTTTGGGGGGTTGGGGTGTTTGTTTCTAGATTTAACAGCTGCTGAAAGAAACAGGAGATTTTCCCCTGTTTTGGGCAGCGAGGTCAGGTCCAAAGCCCACTGTCTGCCCATAAGCTGCCAGGGATCCTGTCTGTGCCCCACTTTATGCTCAAAGCCACAAATTCCAGAGCCTCAGATGAGAGGAAGGGCTGCACTCAGACACACGTGTTGGGGTTACAGTGCTGGAAGGGATTGCCACAATCATCTAATCTGCATAACACAAGCCCTGAGACTTGCTATTAATTAATTCCTACCAAGCGCATCATGTAGAAAACACACGCAACCTTCATTTAAAAATTTTCAGGGAGGAGAAATCTTCCCCCCCCTGCCGCTAAATTGCTCTGGTTCATTGCTCCCAGGGTGGAAATGTCGCACTTGTGTCGAGCATGGAAGTGATCCAGCTCCAGCCCGGTCCCACAGCGCTCACCAAATTCCCCTTCCCTGGCGTGGGGCCACGGCTCTGCATCCTGCCCGGCCTTTGGGTGTCCTGCCCAGCGTAAAAACCAATTAATGAATAAATATTATTTATTTGAATGGGTTAAATAACAGAGAGCATGGGTAAATAACAGAGCCAAGACTCTGCTAGAGATGCATGCCTGGGGATGGTTCCTGCTAACCATCCTGCTAACCAGTGTTTTAGGATCGGCCTGCCGTGTTATTCTCCTAGGGATACTTACCAGGCTGGTTTTGGCTGGTGCCATTTCAGGTGTTTTGTAGAAATCTGTTTCAGGGATGATTTATCTGTGCGATTTGGAGGCGCTGTGAAACACCCAGTTAAGTCTTTGTGAACCATGTAGGCTTGCAGCAATCATAGTACCTCCGTTCATTCTTCATTTTCCCAATAATCTGTTTGCAAAGAGACTTTTTCCCTTGGAAATCACTGCTGTTGGGGTCCGTTTATGTTTTGGGGTAACCTAAAGTCCTGTTACGAGGTCTCCTCTTGGCCATGATGACCGAGCAGGCACTTTCCCCACGCTCACACATCTCCCCGTGCCCCTCTGCGCCATCCCTGCCAGCAGCGCGGGCAGAAACGCGGTGACGGTGCCCTGCAGCAGCAGGACCAAAAGCTGCTCTTTTTTCGGGTAAACTTCCAAAAGTGGAGCTGACAAGCGTGGGAAGGAGCTCACAGCCAGCGCAGTGGAGTGGTGAGGGTCCCTATCAGCACTGCCTGTTTGCTGCCTTCTGGACGGGCATCAGAGCAGCCACATCCAGAACTAATTACATCGCCTCCTAAAATAGTGACACAGGCACGCGCTTCTCCTCTGCTCTCAGAAACAGTCGGTGCTCTGAGACTTCCAGCAGCCCTGCGTTCGTGGCCAAGGCAGCAGTTTTCTGCCGCTCTTTTAAAACTCTTTAAGTGAAAGTTATGGGGACCTGCCGGCTAAAGACTGTCTAGTTTTAGTGGTAGCTGTTTAATACAGTTGTAAGTTACTGCTGAAGTGGAAGGTATTTTATCATCGTCATTGCACGGCACGGCTTATCATTTGGCTCTTCCCCAAGTAGGGAAGAGAAATTTTCATTAAGCCCTTTGGCTGGGCTGTGCTCTGCCTTATCACAGCAGGTCTGGTGGCTCCGCAGGCAACCGGGGCATTGTCACAGTCCTTTTGTTCCCTTCTGCCTCCCACTCTTTTGGCCATCGATTTGTCCTTGTGTCCTTTGGCTTTACCCATCCTTTAATGCTCCTCCCTTCTGATTTATATTCATTACTGCCGGTTTCCCCTTTTTACCTTTACGCAGTCCTTTTCACTTCCCCTTTGGGCTGGGCTGGGTTTTTAACTAGCGTGGCCATCTTTCTCAATCGTAGGGCTGTGGCTTCGTGGCCCTCATCTCCCCACGAGGTTTTCTCGCAGCATTCATCCCCCCGTGCCACGCAGCACGGGTCAGTTACAGATAAGCCTGCTCCCACTTGGGCTGCTCTTAGATTCTCGCTGCCCATCTTGTGCATGCGGGGAGCTGCTAACGCAGACCTCGTGTCCCTGGGTCACCGGACCAAATTGCACCCTGGCTGGCGGGACCGTGAATCGCCGTGATTTTGGATGGCGTTCAGAAACGTGCACGAAATGGGCGGGCAGATTTCCGTGCTGTGGAGCTGCCCTCGCAGGCTCCGCACCCGATTGCAGCCCATTTGCCCCCCCGTTTGCCGGCGCTGCTGCTGCTTGGCAGGATACAAAGCACGTTTGTGTACTTAGCATTTAATTAAAGCCCAGGACATCTTGATACGGCATGAGTATCCGTGGGACAATAAGGAAGGTAGCGAGGAAGGAAGAATTAAGACTGCCTGCTTTGATTGCGGAGCTGCTTCATGTCTGCATTCTGTTATTAGATGCCCAGCTGCCACGGCAATAAGCCAGCGGTAGTTAAAAATGTCCAGGGGAAGGAGCAGGTCCCTCTGTGCTGCAGGAGGATGCTCGGCCCGGGACGGTCATACTAACCAACTTCCCTCCGTCTGTGCAGGCGTGCTACGGCATCCTGAAGGTCCCCATCGGCAGCTGGCTGTGCCGCACCTGCGCCCTCGGCGTCCAGCCCAAGTGTCTGCTGTGCCCCAAGAGAGGGGGAGCGCTGAAGCCCACTCGGAGCGGGACAAAATGGGTCCACGTTAGCTGTGCCTTATGGATACCTGAAGTAAGTAAGGTGTTTTCCAGCCTATTCTTGAAACACCGCTGGGCACGGAGCCCTCTGCCAGGTCTGAGCCCGGAATATCCGTGGGTGATCTGAATAACAATCGCAGTTTGGCTCACCGAGCCCTGCTGGGGTCAGAGGCATGCTGCCCGTCGGTCACCAGGCTGTGTGTTTAATTAGCAGCCAAGCTGCATCCCATTAAGGGAGGGCACTGCGGGGTGCAAGCTGCTGCCCTGCTCGCAGGGAGCACCCGTGCTCCCCAAGGAGAGGTGACGTTGGAACAATTTGCGAAGTGTCGCTTTATCCTCCGGTGCTGTGAAGTGCAAAGAGGAACACTGGGGAGGTGAGGACTTACCAGCATCCAGAACGACAGGAAAGAGAAAATACAAGCTCGGATTGGCAGGCGGGTGGGTACAAGAGAAAGGCCAGAGCATCGTGCTGCTCCCCAGCATCCTCAGAGCCCAGCGCTGCAGGAGAGCAGAGGGGCCTCAGCACCCAGCCAGGGCTGAGGGGCACCCGTGGGACCGACCTCCCTGGGCAGGATAACACAGATTGCCTCTGCCTGTCTGAGATACACGGCAGCATCCAAATGAGGAATCAGTTCAGAGGAAACACCAGCATAAATGTTTCCTTCCATTTCCTCCATATTTGTGTTGTTTTTTTTCTCCCCAAACTGACCTGAAAAATAACAAACACAAACCCACCCCTCACTCTGACTGCCAGGAATATCCCCTGTAGGAGAGTTGGGATAGCAACGGGTATTGACTCTGTCTTCTGTTTCGTGACCAGGTTAGCATTGGATGTCCTGAAAAAATGGAACCCATTACGAAGATCTCCCACATCCCAGCAAGCAGATGGGCTCTGTCCTGCAGCCTCTGCAAGGAGTGCACTGGGACCTGTATTCAGGTATGTGAATCGGCCCCGAGGAAACCCAGAGCCTGAGGCTGGGACTTGAGGGGCCACCAGAGATTCGCGAGCTGTTGGTAGACAAGATCCAGCCGAGGTGTGTTCCTGCTCTGAGTCCTAGGAACAGACCTAACAGGGAGCGTGAGCACCGATCAGACATCATCAGGTGTTCGCTGACATTTCATACGCTGAGTGCCAGGAATCTGGATGAACTTTCTTTTCATAACACAGCGATGTTGCTGTAGTGACACTAATTACCAGGACTACAGATGACCTTGGTTTGAAGTCAGGAACCTCCAGAGGAAGGGCTTGGCACAGCTGCCAGGAACCTGCAATACTCAGGAGATGGAAAGCCCCAGCATTTCCCAAGCCAGTGGGGCTGGATGTGAAGGGGACATCAGGAAGGTCGGTGTGGGGGACATCAGGAAGCCCCAGGTTCAGGCAGCCCCCCCAAGCCTACCAGCTTGCAAAATAGAGCATTTAGTGCATATTACATTCCCACATGTTCTCCTGTGTTGCCACACCTAAGCAAACCACCGCAGACATCTGATTTCCTGCTCTTCCCCCGGCAGCAGCGTGCTGGCGAGGGGGTGAGGCTTTCACATGAGACTAAAAGCAAGGCGCTCCGCACTCGCCTGCTACAAAGCAGGAAAGAACTTTTGGGGCTATGAAAAGGAGCAGGAGCAGAAGCTCCAGTTCAAAACGCAGCACACTTGGTGCGGGAACACATGGGGAGCTTTGCTGGGTCACTCAGCAAACTGCCTGCTGCACCCTGCCCTGGGCAGTCCCTGGGGACGGGCTGGGGATCTGCAGCTGTGCGGTGCCGGTGCCTCGTGCTTTTGTTGGCAGCCCAGACGTGGAAGCAGTCTTGGCATGCAGAGGGGGCATGGAATAGCCATTAAGCTTTGAAAAATTGGGAGAAAGTTTTGGACGCGTACCAATCCCAGCTAACCAGCTCCTGTATGGCGCTGGGAGCTGCACTGCAGGGGTGGGGGCTTGGGGCAGCGATCTGGGGACCAGAGCAGCTGGCTGGTGACAGGAGGGTGATAGGAGCAGGTCTGCAGGCTCCACTGCTGGTGCGCCTGCCTCCGATTTCATGCTTTAAAGGGAGCTCTTTAAAAGCAACTCCCCTAGCTCGAAATGAAGCCTCGCAATGCTTCTTTAAATCTCCAGCGTTGACTCACTTCTTTTTTGATGGTTCTGGGTGGATCTGCTTATTCACCCTGCCAGATGGAGATACTGTGTCATAGCAGCAACTGCTTTCAAAGAACGGAAGGGCAAGGAGAGGAGGCAAACAGGCTTGGCAGCATCAAAGAGAATTCAGCTTCTCCAAGGCTTCATCCTCGCAGCAGCAGCATCACACATTAGCGGCGCAGTGCCTGGGACTGAATGGATTTGCATTAAAGGTCACCTGAAACGGAACAGGAGCTTTATTGTCCGGTGTGCCAGCAGCTAGCAGTTTATCAGCCTTCGCGAGGATGTCCCCAGTGTCACACAAGTGCTCTCAGGATGGTTTTGCTTCAAGGGAAAAGGGAGAAAAAAAAGCAGGCAGTGCCTTTGTTTGAGGATTTAAGGAGTAAATCAGCGAGCTCACCCGTAGATAAATAAACAGGCTCCATACTCACAGAGGTAGAGAGCTCTGTTTTGAGAGCTTATGTTTATGGAGCATATTTCTGATTAGTGCCTGTTTATACAGGTGTAATCTAACTACCTTTGTCAGCGTTTTAGGTTCGTGACACAGCTCTGAAAGGAGAGAGTTGTTTTCTGGTAAAGCACTTAGCTCTTGGCAGCAGGAGCTGATGCTCCAGGTGCCCGCAGGCAGGGGAAGGTCGGCCGCTGCTCCCAGGACAGGTTTTTCCCAGTGGCCGGGCAGAGCTGGGCTTGGCTGAAACGGGAGGTGGGATCCTCGGTGGCGAGCTGGAGGAGCAGGAGCCTGTCACCCCGACAGGCACGGGGCTGTTCACGGTCAAAGCACAGCTTCAGAGGAGCTGTCACTGGGGCAGAGACAAATATGAGGCGTTTCTGCACAGGCACCAAGGGTCTGTGCAGCAGGGTATGTGTCCCCATCTGGATTTGACCACCAAAAGGGAAGCGAGCCCTTGAAGGGTTCCCTGCACCTCTCCAAGCCCCTGACGTTGCTGCTTGCACATCGTTATTTCCCTTGTGTCTTTGGTGCAAAGCTGTGAGCCTGCGGTCACCCGCTGCAGCCGTGACCAAGGCAGAGCTCCCTTGTGCTGGGCAGCAGCGATACAGCCCTGAACGTGCACTTCTCCCTTCTCCTCTGAGGGGAAATAATGACTTCATGGTGGTTCTTGTGGTCAGACATCGGAAGATGCCAAAGAGCGTTCAGTATCCAGCAGGAATTTTCTTGTTTGCATTGCTGAACTGAAAGAGAGAGTGCCAGGAGCCGGATCCTGGGCAGCCCAAGTCCCGACGCGCCCACGGCGAGAAGGACCCAGCACCCTCCTCGCTGGGAAAAGCAACGAGAAAAGCTTAGCACCACCTTCCAGTGCAGCACAACACGCCACGTCTCTGTTAGCTGCTGGCAGTCTTCTCCAAAGGACATACCTTTTTTGCTGACATTATCTTCCAACATTTTTTTGGGGGGGGGAGAAAATTCCCTGGGAAGTGACCTCCACCGCTCAGCTGTTGGTCATCAGCTCCTCAGAGCTGCTCGTGCCGCTGCTCCTGTCCCACGCAGCTCCAAAAACTTGAAACTTCGGGTCAGGGAAGAGCAGTGTGGGTGCACTATGCACTCCCCAACGTCCTCTGCCCCAGCGTGAAGTGCCCCAGCATCCTCCCAGGGTCTTTGCGATGCTGGAAGTGCATATTTCAGCTGAAAGGCACCACCGGGATCCAGACCATCTGTGGTCACTAAAAATCATCTGGTAGTTCTTGTGAGGGTGCAGAAGTGTCATGTCTGATGGCTTGGCTGGGGTTCAGCACGGGTAATTAGTTTTTCCTTCCTAAATTTCCCTTGCAGTTCTGTTGGAGTAGCCACTTCCTTCCACTTCAGCCCCTAAACTGCTGCACGGCACCGCTGTAAGCTGTTAAAACATCTGCTGGGCTTCACGGTTAGCAGCGTGTGAATTTCACTGGCAAATAAAACCATCCCGCTACTTCTTCCCAGGAAGAGTGCTTTAGCACTAATTAACAGCCCACATCAATCTCTGGTGCAGTTTTCACCATCTCAGGACTGGCTTTGGGCATGGATTTGCTTCTGCCTGGCTGATGAGCAGCGCCTTTTGAATTCCTCGAGTGGAAGGTGCTCCGAGACGAGGCGGCACCATCGGTGGCGGAGCAGATTCAGGGCCCGCAGCGGTTCGTACGCCCGTTCTTGAACCAGTTTGTCGTGCGTGGCAGAGCCCTGCCTGCCCCCTGCAGACACCAGGTCCATCCCAGCGCCGTGCTGTGCTCACCGGAGCCGGAGGGGGCCCTAGGTTTTTCCTCTCAGCTCCTGCGAGGCCCTTGGGTGGCTGCCGCTGACCGGGTACCTCCCTTTGTTGCCCTGTCAGCCGAGCTGCCTCAGGATTCTCTATTTGCATTTCGGGCACGGTTTCTGACAACTGCTGCTTGCCATCTGTCGGGGGAGGAATGCAGGACGGGTGCCGTTCGCTTTGCTTTATTCCCGAGGTGCTGTGATCCTCTCTGCTGCTGCCGTGGCTCGGGCAGGGACCATGGCTCACGCCACCGCCGCGTGGCTGTCCCCAGCTCGGCTCCCCGCGGCGCCGAGGTGCTGTCCCCTTCCCGCGGAGGTATTTGTGCACACAGGGATCTCCCCGATGATTTAAAGTAGCTCGGTGCGGTGAAATTATCCTCCTGGCTACCAGACAAGAAAACTCCATCAGGGGAACTTAGAGCCGGCGAAGGCCTCCGACCTCAACGTGGCATTAAAGCGAGAGCGAGGGACTCCACCAAGCGACACTGCGTCTCCTTCTTGTGGTAAATCATTCTCCGTGACTGCAGGAGCAGTGTGCGCTGTAAAAGCCAGCACATGATATACGGACTCCCCCGAAAGCCCTCGGCTGCCTTCACAAGCAGCTCGAGGCTGGAGTTAGGAGCGAACGGGGCGTGCTTAAATCGGGTGAGTGGAGAGAGGCGTTAATGAACCACCTGCGTCTCGTGCCTGCAGGCGGGGATGTGCATGTGGCTGGACACGGCTGGAGCAGGCGGTGCTTGCAGGACAGTCCTGGGGATGCTGAGCCCCATCCGTTCCTCCTCAGCAGCCTCTTACTGCCCAGGAGTTTGGTGCCCAGCACCCGGGGCTGTGCTGGTGCCGCTCGGGGGCTGGCCCCGCTCTTCCCGCTGGTTTCGGAGGCTTTGGAGCGGGCTGTGGAAGCGGAGGACTCGGACACGGCTTGCCAATGCTTTTCTTGGCCCCGGCAGCAGCGCGAGTCTCCTGCTTTCATAAGCACCAGCGGCTTCGTAAACAAAGCTGAGGGAAAATCTCGCAAAGCGGCCGTGTCAAAAGTTCACGCGCTCGGTGTCGGCACAACGGCAGAGGGATTCGGGGCTGCTGGGACCAAACAAAAAGCAACCAAACTTTTCCACAACTGCCACCGGCATTTTTTTTTTATTATTTTATTTTGGAGAATTTAAGTGCAGCCGAGCCCCGGCAAAGCTTGGCGGCATGCTGAAGGGTTTGTCATCAATGTTCAGGGAGCTTTCCGTGCCTCGGCGTGGTCGGCCTGTGCCCTGCTTCCCCGCGAGAGCAATCGCCAAAACGCGGTGCCTGCAGCAATCGGCCGCTTACAATGTCTCCTTATTGCAGTTTAACTGCTCACTAGGAGCTGGAATAGACTGATTTCGTATGGGTTATGGTTGAAATAATTACCTGACACCGAGCCATTAAAAAACAGTTAATGAACGGATGGGGGGACGTGCTGAGGAGGGTATGGGCGCCACTGGCTGTAGGCAGCTTTTGTCTGTAGGAGACCGGGCTGGGTTCTGCTGTCTGTGGGGTCCGGGTAACTCGAGAATCAGGTAAGTCAGGGAAATTGTCAAAAACGTCATCTGATACAAGCTTGACAGCAGCCTAGCCGTTCTAAAAGTTAATGTTGTGAACATCTAGAGTGTATCTGTTCTGCATATGGTGAGCTTCCTCCTTTTTTTTATTTTTTTTTTCTTTTTAATGGGTCTAAGTAGAATCTGTGTAATTTCCAGAAGGAAAAGGCAGCGTGCTCCGGGAGCATCGCCTGCTTCTGACATGGCACATTTCGCTTGCACGCCGTGACATCCGTACGCTCGTTAAAAACAGCATTTTGGCTTCGGGTTCGGCGAAAGAGCAGATCGGGTGAAGGGATCGGGTGAAGTACAGGCGGGGATTTCTCGGTCAGGATAAATCAGCTGGCAGGCTTTGAGCAGCCCACTGGCCCACGTGCTGCCTGGGGCTGCTGATTCGTGTTGTTGGAAGAACTGCTGGAAGCTCCTGTTGGTGGTGGGGGAAATACAGCCGGGCCCATCACAGAATGGTGCCGCAGGTAGGGTGCGAAGGGGCCCGGTGATGCCTGGTGAGCCCTGGGCTTCTTCTGCTTGGCTTTTTGGTGTCCAGCTTCATGGGTATGCATGAGCTGGGCAGTAATGTCATTCTCCCACGAGCAATATCTGTTTTGGGGCATCCGTGGTAGGTGTTGTCACCCCGTCGGTGCCTCGTTCTCAGCCCTGTCCCTCTCCCCGCAGTGCTCCATGCCCGCCTGTGTCACCGCGTTCCACGTCACCTGCGCCTTCGACCACAACCTCGACATGCGGACTATTTTAGCGGACAACGACGAAGTGAAGTTCAAGTCCTTCTGCCTCGAGCACAGCACCGGTGCCACCAAACTGCCCGAGGAGGCACGGACAGAGCCTGACCAGGCCCAGCTGGACTTGGAGAAGGTCACGCTGCGGAAGCAGAAGCTCCAGCAGCTGGAGGAGGACTTCTATGAGCTCGTGAAGCCTTCGGAGGTGGCGGAGAACCTCGACCTAAGCGAATCGCTGGTGGATTTCGTCTATCAGTACTGGAAGCTGAAGAGGAAAGCCAACTCCAACAAGCCGCTGCTGACACCAAAAACGGATGAGGTGGACAACTTGGCTCAGCAGGAACAGGACGTTCTCTACCGACGCTTGAAGCTCTTCACACACCTCAGGCAAGACCTGGAGAGGGTGAGTACTGCTTTCCCCGTAACGCCGTGCCTGTACGCTCCATCAGGGCTGCTCTGATGTGCCCTGGTGCCTATAGACAGGCCGAGCCCTGTCCCCTGCTGCCCCAGGCTTGCCCTAACGATTGCTTCCCTTCATCTGGAGCTCTGCTCAGCAGCGAGGAGCGCACGCTCCTCTCCCTGCTGCTTGTCCCCAGCCTAGCCTTTTGAAACGGGATGAAACGGCACAATCACAGAGCAGCCAGTCCGCTGCCGTGCTCAGCACACACGGCTCCTCGCTGCTGAAACGCTGCCATCAGTGAAATAAGCCTGTGGCAGTCAGCTGCGAGTTCAAAAGGAGCGATTGTCTGTGGGGTCTGAGCTCGCCCAGTGCCTGTGCAGGGAGAGGAGCATTAATCAACGGGGCCGGGTGGATGGGGAGGATGCTGCTGTGCAGAGCAGGGGCTCGCCGTGCTCTTTGTAGCCTCAACAAGGAGTCACTGCCCTCAGAGCACAAAATCACCCTCAGATGCTTCCCAGCAGCGAGGCACAGGAACAAATCACACCTTTACAAAGACAGGAGCACGGTAGGAGCAAACGGCGGGGCCAGCAGGACCGGGCATACCCTGCCCTGCGTGGCCAAAAGTGGGTCAGCTTGGCGGGGAGACGCCGGCGGCGGCAGAGCAGTGGTGGGGTTGCAGCATCCTGCCGCAGGGGAGGGAGCAGCGGCGCTTGCCGGGGGAGCAGGCGCCAGCCAAGCAGCAGCAGCCGGGTCCTGGAGCCGTGGGGCTGAGCCCTGCCGGCAGCATCGCGTCCCCTCGCTGCTGGAGGGAGGTCCGGCCGACACGGCTGCACGCGAGGAGGGAGCAGGGACGGGGCAGAGGTGGCCTGGAGAAGAGGAGGGGCGAGAAGGAGGCGAGAAGCAGCAAGGGGAAGAAGCGCAGCGAGCAGTGAGACAGCAGAAAGGAGCCCGGGAGGGGATGGGGGCATGTGGCGCTGCTTCTGTCGGGGGGCAGGCAGGGCAGGGCTGCCAGGGCTGGGGCACTTGGGCCAAGTTCCCTTCCCTCCTCTGCTTTTAAGCAGAGTTTTAACCCAGTTTTAAGCAGGGTTTTAACCCAAGCCCTGCCTGGTTCCTTCTGCTACTGCAGGTGGGATGAATCCTTGCTACCCACCTGACAGAAGGCGGAGCAGAAGCTACTGAAGGGCTCAGGAGGTTGTTGGGAGCAGGCAGGGAAGGAGGAGAGCAGGGAAATTGCTGCTTTGCGGGGAGATGGTGCTGCCCTGCCCCGAGCCAGGGGACAGGATGCTGCAGGGCAGGACTGGGTGCTGCAGGGACAAGGGTGCTGCTGGGGGCACAGGACGCTGCAGGGACGAGGGTCTGCAGGGTACTTGCTGCTCTCTGGGAAGCGAGGGGGGCAGCGATGCTCCCCCTGCTTATCCTGAGCCCTCTTCAAGCTGCAGTGGGTTTGTGACACAATTTAACCCCCTGGTAAGCTTTGGGGGAATGTGGGGATGCTCACAGCATGCCCCAGCTCAGCTCCAGCTTGAGCCATTCTGATGCCATCTCGTCTCCTTTCTCTCTGCCCATTTTTACCTCACCCGAGAGCCTTCTGTTTAAAAGCAGTCGGATTTCAAGCTATCAGTCTCTCTTCTGCAGCAGTATCGACCTTCAGCCCTGAATACGTCAGTGCCATCGCTCTGCCCGTCTGTCCCTCCTTGCTCCTGCCTTCACGGCATCGTGTTTGGTCTCTGCGTGGGGCTGGGCTGCTCCCACTAGGATTGGGACCAGTGCAGCATCCCCGTGCTCAGGTCAGTCCTGGCTGCAGTGGGAGCCAGCGGTGTTTGTGCAGAGCCCAAACGGGGCCAGGGCTGGCACAGACACCGCTGCTTCTCCCACGCATTCAGTGTGTCCCCAGAGTCCCCCCACTCCTCCAGGTTGGGAGCTTCTGAAGATACAGAGCCCCTCAGTCAGGGCCTGAGAAAATTGGGCACTTGGGATATTTGTGTGCATCCCCATACAGACTGCTGTGCTGAGCTGTCCCGGATGGCTCTCACCTGGCCAGGGTGGATTTTGGCCCCAGCACCTCTCCAGGCAACATTTGAAAATGAGCCGAGGGCTGAGGTTAGCTCTGCAGATGTGCTCAGGCCTCCGCAGCATCCCAAGAGAGCCCTGGCTGCACTGAGACATGGGGGTACAGCCCCTGGCCGTGCCAGAACCACAAGTTTTACCATGTCTCTCACTTTCCAGAGCTGCCTTCAGGCTTCGCAGGGTTATTCCCCATCAGCGTTCAGCCTCCGCTCAGCACCTCCCTGGAAGATCTGTTTGCTTGCTCTTCTTCCAAGGGGGGCTCCGTACAGGCTGGCCAGATGGAAGCCTGGTGCTCCGAATGGGGACCCCTTTTGGTCCCATTCCCACCCGCACGCCCCAGGTCTCCTCCTTGCAGCCCATCACAGCTGCCCTGCCTGCATGGGCGGCCTGGCACCGAGCAGGGCTCGGAGAGCAGCAACCCGCATGGACAGCCCCACACAGCCATGGTCTGGGGCATCACGGTGCTGGTTTAGTGTTCTCAGCAACGAATCTGGCAGAAGCAATTGTGCTGTCAGGGCTGATAGCGGTGTCTCCATCCGAGAGCTGGGTAAGCAGAATCAGCAGGACGGGTAGCTCGGAGGCAGGCAGGGGCGATTGCATTGCCCTCTGCCATCCCTTACCCACCCCTTACCCCCAAAGTCAGCGCTGTAGGAACTCCCGGTTCCCTGGGAATCCCCACACAGGCCCTCTGACTTTTCTCTTTGGCCCTCTTTGATTCTTCTGTATTTTTTAAAAGCTTTTTCAAAAGCTGGTTGTTCAAATTAGCTGTACCAAACAGCTATATGGTTTCCAGGCTTTCCTACCAGCATCTCAGCTTGGCTTGGGGAAGCAGCGCGGGGTGGTGTTTAGCTGTCTAAGTGTGTGTAAATACCAGCAGTCTCTAAGCAGAGCACAAGTGATGTTTTCTTCCAGGAATATAAAATCGCAGAGAAGAGATACCGCCAAACGCTGTGATATACCGGTTGCCAGAGGCAGTTGTTTTCCTCATAAAGAAATTCCAGTTGGATGTTTTCTTCCATCCAGAACAAAAAAAAAAGAAAAAGAGGGAGAACGTAGTAAAATACACAGCATGTAGCTCGCTTCTCGGTATTTACAGCTAGGGGATTGGGGAAAAAACAAAACAAAACAACAAAAGAGCTTTTCTCTCACTATGTGTGAGTGCTCCGGGGTCATCCCCAGGTGCTGGGGTAACACACAGGCCCCTGGGTGCCTGCAGGAAGGTGGCCTGTGGAGAAGTCGGTGTTGTGGATGGGCACCCCCGAGTACCTGGTGCTTCCCTCTTCCATGGGGCCAGGAAGCCGAGTTAATGCTCACCAGAGCTTCCAGCAGCTTTATCTCGAAGCCCAAACCAACCATTTCCTCTAAAAACTCCGCGTTACAGCGCTCCCCCACAGCACCCCTGCCCTCCGAGATTTTCAGAGTCCCGCAGAGGCTTGCAGGCCTTCGTTAGGCCTGTGAACAATTAACGGGGGGTTACAGCCCTCTGTGCATCCATGCCATTGCCAAGTACGATTTCTGGGTGGAAATCCCCCCAAAACACTGGCAGGGTGTGCGGGGCTCTGCAGAGAGATGCGCTGCCACAGCTGCTTTGCCTTCTGCCCTCTCCCAAAGCCCTGCCATAGCCAGGGAGCCCCGGTAGGAGTTGCTGGTGCAGCCCGGGTGAGGCCGAGATGAAGAGGATGGAAACCCCGGGAGCAGAAGCAGCCACACAGTTTCAGGGGACCCCCTTCGAGCCCTGCCTAAACGAACGCCGTTTCTTGTGTTTCTGTAGGTTAGAAATCTCTGTTATATGGTGACGAGACGGGAGAAAATGAAACACACCATCTGTAAACTCCAGGAGCAGATCTTCCATCTCCAGATGAAACTTATTGAGAAAGATCTTTACCCAGGTCAGTACCGCTTGCAAGAGCTTGTTCTCACCGACACCGTCAGTGCCCTCCTCTGACGCCCAAACCTCAGTCCCCCACCCAAAGGAACCCAGAGCTGCCCCTGCCCAGCTGGGTTGTAGCAGTTCATGTGTCGACTCCTCACGTGTCACGGTTCATGTGTCAACTCCTGAAACGTGGACAGTTCTGCTGAGAAGCACACAATAAAGCCATGCCCTGGGTGAGCGGAGTGCCGGAGGTCCTTGCTTTCACACACCCCTCCCGATCCTCCTCTCCACGGGCAGGAGTCGTGTGGCTAGGTGCTGATGCTCACCCAACAGCTCAGGGGGTGTCGTGGAGGTGCTGCCGAGGAGAGCTTTGTTCTGCCTCCTCCTTTTTGGAGTTAAGCTGCTGACGGGATGGCTTTTACCTCCTTTAACCCTGGTGGCCTGTAGTTCCTTCTCCCTGCTCCACGCGCTGGTCAGTGGGGTACGTCACACAGACTTCATGCACAGCCTCTGGCACCTTTTTATTAAGGAACTGAAATAAAGCTGCTTTCCTTCTGCCCCTTTTTTTTTTCTTTGCTTTTTTTTTCCTTGCCCGAGCCCACAGCTCCTCATCCCTCCTCCTTTTTTCAGTGGCAGCGCAGGACCCAAGCACCGTGGCTGCAGAACAGTTTTTCCAGAAGCAGCATCTGGCGCTTTGGCAGCCTCTGCCGACGCTTGTTGTGTTTGTGGCTTTGGAGTTGCATTCGAAGCCATCACATGTTTGGGGTTTCTTCAGGAACTGTCTGGGCTGAGCTTTCCTTTACAAAAGTTTCCTTTGACTAAAGTTCTGGAGGCCGAGACGTGTGCGTGTTCAGACGTGTGGGGCTTGGATCCTGTGCAGATCCCTCTCCGTGGCCGGAGCTGGGCGGCACGGCGGCCTGAGGCACGCTGCAAGGAGCCGAAATCCCCTGGAGGGGCTGGGTCCCTGCACACCCACCAGCTCCCACACTGAATTTGCATCACGGGCACAGCCTGGGAGTAAGGAAAATTGCGTTCCTGGCTTTTGTCACTATCTGGAGACCCCACATTCTGTGTCCTGAAACCGTCTCCTGGCACACGGGGACGTCTGTGCCCATTACTCCCAGGTAATCTAGCCCACTGCACAGAAATTTCCAGCCTGTGGCAGCGAGGAGGCAATGGCCTCTTCCACCGGTGGATTAAAGACAGCCACAAACTTAGACCCTGATGGCGGGTGCCGTTTGCCCCTGCCACCAGGCCCTGTGGCTCTGACGTGGCTTTCACCTAGAGGGGCTGCTTGGAGAACACGGTCGCTGTTTTGGGGCAGCCGGCTGCACCCCGTTTTACATTTGTGGCTCTCAGAAGGAGGCACCCAGCGGCTTTCCAGGAGGGCTCCTGGCAGGGTGGGAGCTCGCCGCCCGGCGAAGCTCTGGGATGCAGTGGGACCCAGCAGGTCCCCCCCCGGGCCGGAGCTGGGGGTGGCACCGGGGTGACCGCTGCTGGCGGTGCTGGGCATGCGCTGGGGGAAGGCAGTGCTCCTGCCAACTCGGCGTTTGTCCTTCCTGGAGGTGACTTGTCAGGGACAGGGCTGTGGTTACGGGGTGGTTTGTGCAGCAGGTTGGCGTGCAGGCTTTGTAATTGGGTTTTGGTGCGAGTGTTACTTTCTCGTAACCCCAAAAGGTTCGTGTTTACCCATTAGCTGTATGCTCTGAAGTGGCCGAGCCAAGCTGCCAGTCTCTCTCTGCATGCTGACCCTGCTAGCGGTGAGGCAGCTTTCAGGTGGGAGCACGGCACTGGTCTGTGCCTTCCCCTGCACACGAGCCGAGCGCTCATCCCCCAGTGCTGCCCTAAGCCGGGAGCGAGCACCGAGCTGGCCTCCCTGTTGCTCTTTCCACGGATAAAAGAGCGTTTTGGTGATTATTTTCTGTTAGCCCTGCCGCTCCCCGCTGTGGGGTGGCACATCCCACCCCTCGGTCTGCGCCCTTCCTCCTGGGCTCCAGCAGCCTCCTGGCACGGGGCAGCACCCACCACCGCAGACCCTCATCCCACAGGGTGCTCTCAGCATCCCCACGTTTCCTAAGCCTCATTCCAGGTGGCGATACTCAGAGCTAAAGGTGCCGAGCAGCCCGCGGGACCAAACCTCTGGACACCTTACTGCCCCGCTCTGCATCGTCACGAAGCGCTCAGTGATCTGAATTCAATGGGGCACGGTCTCTGCAGCAATCCCTCTGCACTGCCGCTCACTGGCTTGCCGTGCACACCTGTAATTTCTTGGAGAAGGAGGGAAGTCTGCATTATTTTGCCCAGATGAGGCCACTTTTCAACTCTTATTAAAGGTAGTGACTGACCAAAATCTGTTGGGGTTACCTTAGAGGTGGTTTTGGCACAGCTTTTTCTGGAATGGCTCCCACATAAAGCTCCAGACTTGAGGGGTTTATTTTTCCCCACTGATAAATGAGGATTTCAGCAGGAGACTTTTAATCAATCAGTGAGAACTGCTCATGTAAAATGAACCCACCGCCCTCTCCCGTGTTTTTCTTGCATGAAGTGGAAAGTAAACGCTGGCTTTGAAACACGGCTGCTATTTTGACAGGTTCCACCTCAAAAAGTAATGGTCGTGCTTCTCTTTAGATCCTTTGTGCTGTCGAATCAAAGTTATATTTTTATTTTGCAAGCGAAGTGAAAAATGTGCCTGCGTTTCTCCTGTTATTTGGCAGGAAAGCAGCAAATACCAGCTTTGCTTTTGCTTTTTCCTTCTGGTGGTGAGCCCTTTGCTCCTGCAGGGCTCCTGGGCTGCAGATCCCCGAGCATCCAGAGCAGGCAGGTGCAGTGCAGCTGCCCTCCCCTGCTCGCCCCCCGTGTTCTTTTTTCCATCAGGAACAGCATCAAATATAAAATCACCGCTCAGTAGTTGCACAGCTTGTGCAGGCTCAAGCTGTTGGCCGAGCTGTGGAAGCCTGCGCGTCTCAGCGCCGGTCCCACCAGCTGCCCACATTCTGGTTTGAGGGCAACGTCCTTTCCTCTCCAGAAATGAATAGCTGGACTGGTGTGGGAGAATGGCCCAGCAGAGTAAGTAAAAACCTTCGGAGTATTTCGTTTGGCAATAAAAGTTGTACTTCGATAGGGTATGTATTTGTCCTGTTTACCCAAGAGTAATAAATCCAGTAGAAATTCAAAGCCATTTCGGAAATATTGATCTTCAGCTGAACGTCGGCGTAGCGAGGAGTTACATTCCTGGCTCTCCGTAGGCAGCGGTGCTCCTCTTTCCTACTGCGTTTTGTTCAATACACCACTTAGATTTTATATCTTTGGTCTTTTTGTGTGGTAGGAGTGTGAGCAGTTCCTACAGCTGGAAGGTGAAATCCCATCAGGGTCTGCTTTAAAATGCTGCCGGTGCCATTGCTGCCACCCAGCTCCTTGCAGCTCGCTCCCCGCCGCAGTGGGCTGGGGCGCACACAGGTGCTCTCCGTGACACTCAGGTTTGGAGGGCCCCAGGCCTCCTGGAGGCTTTCTGAGCAGGGTTTGGGGTTATTTCTCGTCTCCTGGTAGGTTTCTGAGCAGGGTTTGGGGTTACTTCTCATCTCCTGGTAGGTTTCTGAGCAGGGTTTGGGGTTATTAGATCTAGAAGGGTGTCTCGGTGCATGTTAACAGCGAGTCCTCTGCCTCCAGTGGCCCTGCTCCCCTGGCCATGCCAAGCACAAATCCATGGCCCAAGCCTCTTTTTTTTTTAAGTAGGCTGCAGGATTCACATTTTCTTAACCTATAAAGATTTTAACCCACATTTGGCCAAAACACAGCCCAGCCTTCATCCCTGCAGGGGTGTGCCGCGGGGAGCTTGCTCTCCGCAGGGTCCCTGGTGCCTCGTCTCACACGGCGTTTTCCTTTTTTTCTAAAAAATGCCAGAACAAACTGGGAAGAAGACAAAGGGTAAGAAAAGTGACCCGAGAAGGAAAGGAAGAGATGGTAGAAAAAATAGTCCCGAGAAGAAAGAGAAAAGGAAATCAATCAACGAAACTGTGTTGGGACAACTGGGTAAGTCTGATTTTATGGGCGCAGGGCTGCCCTTGGGCGGCGTTGAGGAGCGCGGTGCGCAGCAGTCCCAGCCCCTTCCCCAGCCTGTGGCAGGGGTGTAAAACACACCTGAAGGGGCAGGGGTGTAAAACAGCCTCGGGGTTGCACCCGGATTGGGAGAATGTGCAAGAAAAGCCGTGGTTGCACTTGCTGGTGATAAAATCAGACTTACCCACTGTGGAGCAGGGTGAATCCCGTGCGTCTCCGTGCCGCCTTCCCAGCACTGATGGTGAATCGGGTGCGGGGCCGTGCACGATGCTTGTGTGCACCTCCAGCTCCATCCGTCCTGCTGGATGTGTCCGGGTCAGCCCAGGGGGTGGCTGCAAGGCAATTTCTTGCATTTCTTTGAGGGGTGAGGAGATGTGGCCTGGCCCTGCTGCACTGCTCCGCTCCTGCGTGCTCCAGCGGGTGCTTCTGCTGCCTCTGGCTCTTCCCCTACAGCTGCAACCTCACCAGCAGAGGAGGGGGGAAATTTCGGGGACAAAATCCTTCAAATCGGATGAGGGGCTGGGGGGGGGTCTCTGAGAGAAACTGCCCTTCCACCAGCCTGCTAAACCAGGAAAGGGAGACGATGCAAAGCTGCCATCAGTCGCCGTGCTGCTGCTCGGTCCTGTGCTGCCGCTGGGCCTGCGTTCACCTTGCATCAAAATCCAGTCTCATTCTTGGTCCCCTGTCACAGGGACCAAACTGGTCGTGCTTACGCGGGTCTGTGCCTTTGGCATTGCTCCTCGGTCTGCTTATTGGGCACGTCCCAGCCCACAGTGCTCGTTGTTGCTCTCAGACAAAATTACTAGGATGTTTTTTGGCTTTCTCCATCGCAGCCTGTCACCCCTGCTCTGCCTTTTCAGCTCTCACGCCTTTCGGGTGTTCGGAGAAGGTTCTCAGAGCTGCCTTCCCTCCGCACCGCCTTTTCACACAGCCTCAGCTGGTGCCCAGCTGCCGGACCCGCTGCTGGCTCCTCAGGAGGGGGCAGTGGTTTCTGCCTGTCCTGCTGCCTCTGCACGTCAGCGTGCGGTCCCACCGTGCTGGGGTGGTCTGGGCAGGGGCTCTTCTCTGCAGAAAGATGTTCTGCTCAGACCTGAGGAGCGCAGCAGCGAGCATCACAGGGTGCTGGACATGGTGGGACCCCAGTGAGTCTCAAATTCACCATCAGTGCTGGAGGAACCCCCCTCCTGGTTCCCCACGTGGCACTTCACGCTTGGCATTCTGAGGTTCTCCAGTGCCAGGGAGTGAGGTCTGTGCGTCTCCGGTTGCACGGTCAAAGGGAGGAGCGGCTTTCTGGTTTCTCAGCCAGTTCTCCCCTTTTGTTTTCCCAGGCCTGTCAACTTCCTTCCCCATCGACGGGACCTTCTTCAACAGCTGGCTGGCGCAGTCGGTGCAGATCACGGCCGAGAACATGGCCATGAGCGAGTGGTCCCTGAACAACGCCCACCACGAGGACAGCACCCCCGGCCTCTCCGAGGAGCTCCTGCAGGACGAGGAGACCTTGCTCAGCTTCATGATGGACCACTCCCTGAGGTCCCCGTTCAAGCAGAGCGAGGCTGCAAAGAAGGTGAAAAGCAAAACGAGAACGAACACTAAGAAAAAGCTGCCCAAGAGCAGCCTGAATGCAGTCTTCAGGAGCCAGCAAGAGGGCTCGGAGAGGTGGACTAACCACGCCAGCGACCTGTCGGATGACGCCGCCAAGCCCTTCGCCCACGACTCGAGACCTGGCAAGTCAGAGAAAGGGGCGGCGAAGCTGCCCACGGACCGCAGGGGATCGGGTGAGACAAAAAAGGCGGCGAAGAAGGGGTCTGTCCCCAAAACGAATGACCCGCAGGTCCCGTCGGGCGCGAGAGGCTGCGTCAGCAAGGAGGAGGCGGCGGCGAATTGCGCTCAGCCCGAGCCCAGCCCCGCGGCTCAAGTGCCTGACCCCGTAGGTAGCCCGAAAACCGTCGTGCGGTTCAAATTACCAAAGGAGAGCCGAGGGACTCGGCGGTCGCAGCCCCCCAAGGCCGACGGTGCCGGCGGGCCCTCCCTGCGCCGTTTCGAGGCCGAGACGGACGGCTACTTCTCCGACGCCGAGATGAGCGACTCGGACGGGGAGCCGCGGGGCGGCAGGGCACAGCGGGGCCAGCTGGAGGCGGGCGGTGAGGAGATCGTGCGGATGAGCATCCTGGCATCCTAACGCCGCCCGGCCGCCCGACTCAACCCAGTCACAACTGCCATGTCCGATTTCTGCCTGGTATCGCAGCGAAAGGGGGATTTTTAATATGTATATATAGTTGGAAATTCGGCACCATTGTCTTTTCTCTTCTCTTTATGCCTGAGATACAGCTTCAGCTTCACCAACGTAGATTGCCGTGACAGTAGTTGTCCCTTCCCGGTGCGCCCCGCTCCCGGGGATGCCAGCGCGCGGGCAGGGGTCCGGCGGCACGGGGGGCTGCGGCGGCCCCGGTCTCTGCAGGGGTGAGCGCGCATCGGGCATTATTGCAGAGGGGCAGAGAGATCTCCCCTTGGGCCGGATCAGGGGGCGAGGGCAGGGTCCGAGAGCGGCCGCCTGCGCGCGCAGAGCTGAGCGGGGAAGGAAATACCCCTGCGCGCATCAAGGAGGGAGTAAAGCAAGTGATGCTAAAATAAATCACGACAAAAGCACAAAAAGCTTGTTGGAGGAAAGCGCTCGGGGTGGGTGAGAGCGATGTTACGTTTCTGTTTTTAGAGAAACCTCGGTCACTGTTTTTTCCCCTCTGCTCTGAAGCCGTCCAGGGGCCCTGGAGCAGGATTTGTCCCTGGAGGGGGCTGGCGGGAGGTGCCCGCCTCTCCCCAGCCCCGCGCCTCCGGCCCCTCCGGAGCAGCTGTAAATCCCGGGGCTTGCTCGGCCACGCTGAGGTCATTGGAAAAACTGAAGTGATTCACTCAGGTTAATTAATTGATGAGCGCTTAGCAAGCCGAAACAGAGGTGTGGGGAAGGACGGAGGAGGAAAAAAAAATAATAATAAAATCCTTTAAAAATACCAGGGGGAGCCGGGATTGTCGCAGCCCCGCGAGGTCGGGTGAAGTTTTTCTGCTGGCGCTGATCTCCGAGGGCTGTCGGGGTCCCACCCTGCTGGGGCTGCGCATCCGAGCCCCCCTGCGCACAGCAAAGCGTTCGGCCCCGAGGCTAAATGTGCCATCAGCGAGAGGGAACGAAAGTGTTTGCCTTGACCGTTTGGTTTTCCTACGAAATGCTACAATGGAAATGGTGAATTTCTTCCTCCCCATCCCCCTTTTTTTTTAAATTCCTTAAATCCTGGTTACAAGCTGTTGACTCCTTGTGGGAGGGTGATTCACAGAAGCTGACATTATAAATATTACAATAATTTAATGCATAAAAACGTCCCCAATAAGCCTTAAATGTTGTTTAAAAGCCCATGTTACCTATAAGTCAGGCGAATTTCCATGTTTGCACTTAATTGCACCATTACTTCGGTTTTGGCTTCAAAGGTCACAGTTAAGTCGTGCTACGTGTTTTATTGGAGTGACCCCAGTGTGAGCTCAGGGAACAAAAAAAAAAAAAAAAAAGGAATTCACTGAAACTTTTGTTGTTGTTGTTTTTTAAAAATAAAAAATGTTTAAAAAAAAAACTAAAAAAAGAAAAAAAAAAAACACAAACCTGGGACACTTCTGCAACTGGTTAAACCCATCACTTTAAACAGGAAACCTTACAATTGTCAAACAGATCAGTCAAATAATTTTGTGGATGCCAAAGAATACTTTGACAGTCAAGCAGCACAGCCAGAAACCGGAATCTTGTCACTATGGGAAATTGGAAGTTATTTAGCAACAAAGGACTAAAGACACACTCATAACACACTGCTGCGGCATTAGGTTCCAAGCTTGCTCCAAGGGATGCTGCTGCTCCTGAGACCGCATCCCGCCGTTTTGATTTCCAGTGCTTTTTGCTCATTTCACTGTGAGCTTTCTTTTGAAACTCTGAGACTCCTCTAATCGACTGTCCTGGTGTTTTAGAGTAGATCATCTTTTATCAGCCTTCACAAGTCCTTACGATCGGTAAAATCGCAGCAAAGTAAACCAAGTACAGCCTAGCTAATCCCGGGCGGGGGGAGCGCAGCGGGTGCCGAGCGCCTGCACCCAGCCCAGGGGAAGCCCAGCACTCGAGGAGCTGAGACTGGCCGTGCCTGGGAGAGCATCTTCCTCGTGGGAACAGCGTCACACGAGTTGTTAGCAGGAAAAATAAATAATAAATAAATCAGCGGAACAGGAACCACCTTTGGTATAAATTAGCGTAATCCATTGAGGTTGGAAGTGAAAATCTGCTCATTAATTAAGGCTCAGTATGTTCAGATAATGTTAAATACAGTAAATAGGACTTAGTTTATCTTATCAGGCTTGCTAGCTTTAGCTACAGTATCCTAGTATAAGAGTCATAACAATAATCAATATGCTGCCTTTTAATGAATCTTGCTTCCGTGTGCTTCACTCAGTTATGGTTAAAAAAAAAAAGAAAAAAGCAATCCACAACCTTCACTGTACACAGCTTCACTCATCGGCTTCCGCACGACTTGTCTTCTCAGTACAGGAAAGCAAAAAGGGCGAGACCCTAAAGAACAACCACGCTGGCACCGCCGGGGCTCAGCACCCGCCCCAGTGCCCCAAAATAAAGCAATTTGCGCGAAATACTCCCAAAAGGGCAGGCGGTGTGGTCCTGCCATCGGGTTGGGGGGGGGAAGCTGAGCGGGGCGAGCTCGGTGGGAGAAACCCGGGGCAGGAGAGGGGCAGGGGGACGGGGGAGCCGCCGGGTTGGGCGTCTGGGGGAGGCGATGCACAAGGCTGATATTTTTGATGATACTGTAAATGTATTTTGAAATGAATAGAAAGAAAAAAAAATATAATGGTTTATTTTGTTAGAGAAATGTTGTCTTTTAAGATGTATAAACTGCAGGAATCGACATTTGCACTGTAAGAGCACCCGTCCCCTTGGAGAGGCAGCTCCGAGGACGATGCTAAAAGCGTCGGCACCACGGAGAGCAGCCCCTCACCGACCCAAACCCCAGCGCCCCGGGGGCTGTGCTGAGGACAGTCCCCGTCTCACGCACCGGCTTTCCCCACAGCCCTTCGGTTTTTGCACCTCTTCCATGGTTTTCGCCGCCTGCCGCCCCAGGGAGCGCCCCCAGCGCGGGCAGGCGAGCGTTGGTTGTTCCTTAGGGAGATGCCCGCGGTTTGCTCCATCCCACACAGACCAGACCCACTCCACATCAGTTACAGGAAACGATATGAATGTCGCAGGAGGAGAAACCCTTCTGTTTTCTTTGTTTCAAAGAACGTGATGTGCCATTTGTTAATATAAAAGAGAAATATTGAAAATATATTGAAAAGAGCAATTTTAAATTATTTTTGGCTTATGTTGCAATATTTATTTTCTTGTATTAGAAATTCCTTTGTAGAGAAAAAATGTATTTTTCATTAATGCAAAAACCTATTTCTCCTTTTTGTACATTTTCCATGTTAGTTAATCCTTAAAGCAATATAATGTTATCAAACTTGTTCTGTGTGAGACTGTATTATGCATGCTATTTGTGTTGCCTTGGACTAGCTCTGTCTGCCATTATTTCCATCCTGTTTAGATACAGTGTATGCTTTAATACACATTGGGACCATGGCCCATTGCTTATGGAAGAGAAAAAAAAAAAAAAAAAAAAAAAAAAAAACAACAAAACAAAACAAAACAAAAAAACCTTTGCATTCCTCAATGTGTTGGCAAATGCAGTCAATAAAGCAGTGTTTTATGTGTGCGTGCGTGTCGGCGTGGTCTGTAGCCAGCGCGATGAAGCGGAGCAAATCCAGCAGGGGCCGAGGGCGCTGGCTCCGTGCTGCTGCCCCCGTGTCCTGCACGTTGTTGTCCGTGAAACCGAGCAGCCGGGCTGCTGGAGGAAAAGGAGGGCAGCTGAACGGGCGCCCTGTGGTCAGGTTATTAGCAAAATCGTCAGTCGAAGTAATCGTGGTGCATGGGGAAGGCGCTGGAACGTTAAGCTACGGTGGGTCTTCTGGTGGGTTTGGGAGAAGAAGAAATCTGCCTTTAAAGTACCGAGCCCTTGTGTTTCGCTCCTAAATGAAAAGGCGAGAGATGGGTTTATTGCGAGAGATCGCTTTATTGCACAGGCAGGGTTTGATTGCTTCGCTCGCGCTGCCCCAGGCTCCCAGTTACCAATTCCAGCTGCCGGCCGGCTGCAGCACCCGCCCGAGGCACCAGCGTGAACCCCGCTCCCCGCTCCCCTTCCGGATGCTCCTTTAATAAGTTTTCACCTACTCTGCACAAGGAGATATTAAAGAGCTCGATTTCATAAAGCGAGGCGAGGGCCAGCCCGCTGCTCCGCTGTGCGCGACGGCCCCTTCTTGCTCGAGAGCCGTCCGACGGTGCCGGTGGTGGCACAGCACCTTCAGCGCCTCGGTGCGGGTGCTGCAGGCACTGAGTGGCGGATTGCTGGAATCATATTGGGGGACAACTCCCGAACACCCCCATGTGTGTGCCCCGCAGCGCGGCGCCTTTCCCTGCTGCATCCCGGGGCTGCTGCAGCACCCTCACCCCAGCCAGGGCTGGGTGCTGCGCCCGGCGGGGAGCAGGCCAAGAAAAACCTCGGTTTAACCACAAAATAAATGGGAGGCCACCCCCCTGTATGTTTTGCCTAAAGATTGCGACTGCCGCAATAAATACTAAAGGGGCAAACATGCCCTGGTGTCAGTAAATCAGCAGCAATAGATGGGAAAGTGAATTCATTTCCCCTCGACTTATCCTGAAAGAATTGCAGCAGGATCTCTTCTTATTGGGTTTGATTAAGTGCTAGTGGCATAACATAATTTTCCCTAACCATTAAAACCGCTGGTGCTGTACTTCAGCATAAACGCCTCAGATGTGACAGGAGCGTATTTAATATTTACTCTTCCAAAGTTAATGCATTTAGGGGAGGCATTTTGTGCTCTAAAAATAGTTTCTCGGTCTTGGATTTCCATGTAGGGCTGTGAAATTATGTGTCTGCTGTGATTGCAACAGATGAATAATAATAACAAAAAAAAAAAAATCTAAAAAAAATAAACAAACCTATGACTAACCCGCAAAACAAGGGAAAAATCCCATGGCAGCCAAGGACGACCCTGGCTGAATTTGCTGTTTCAGAAGCGCTCTGCACCGCTGCGGCACCTCCCAGAGGTGGCTGACATCTTGCCCATCCCGATTTCTGCTCCCCAAACTCGTTCCCTGTTCCTGCAAGGCAAAAGCCCCAAATCTCCAGGATGGGAGGGAGTGGGGGCTCCCAGACCTCATCCACGCAAGGTACAAAGCGAATGGCAACCGAGGCACGGGGGATTCAGAGGACCACAGACCCCAGAAGGGGGCTCAGGAGCTGCGGCTGCCCTCAGGATGTGTCCCGGGGGGCTCTGCTGAGCACCAGATGAGGTGGTCCTGGGCAGGAGTCGCTGCTGTGTGTTCAGATGCACTAAAGATTAGAATAACTGGCTGTGCGGGGTTGTATTTTAAGTGGTACTTTATAATGTTGATCCTGAGCTCCAGGAGAAAACGCAGAGGTTCAAATATTGCTGGTGCAGCTCGGGCATCAGCAGCTCTGCAATGAGTTTGAAATCGTTTGGTCAATAAAGTGGAGTTTTTCCTGGGAGGTCAAAAAGTGAAATGTGGAGTGGTAACCCCTGGGAATGTGATTGCCGGGGGGGTGCTGTGCCTGGAGGGATGGCAGTGCCACCAGGGCAGGTCCCCGCAGACCTGGCCCTGTGCTCTGTCCCCTCCGAGCATCCTCCGAGCAGGCAGGATCTGCCCCGGGCTGCCAGCCAGCCGGGCGCTCGCCTTGCAGAAAGCAAGGTGCCCGCAGCCCTTCCAGGAATGCTCTGCTAAAAATAGGTGTTTGTCGGAGGGGATACCACAAATAACACTCGTGCTGCGCCGAGGGACGAGCAGGCGGGGGATGAATTTCTGCCCTTAATAAGCGAGCAGGATCAATAAAGCACTTCTAAAAGAGGGAAGTCAGCAAATCCTGCGGCTCCCGCTTCAAGATGAAGGAGTTTGGGGGATGAAGCAGAGCAGGAAGGATGCTGGGCCCTGTGCCACACATTCCCAGAGACAGCTTGAGCCTGGTAGCAGCCCGGGGAGCCTGCTCCTCTCTGGCAGCAGCGGGTACCCATCGCAGGCTGTGGGGACACAGAGGGACGTGGCTGGGTGCGAGGGGAACGATGACAAGTGCTGAGCCCGGAGGGCTTTGGTCACTTCTCCGACCCGAAGCTTGCAGGTGTCTCCCCAGGGCCCCGCAGCTGTAAAGCTCGCTCATGTAAATACACCAGGAGGAAGAAGCACTAAAAATAGGCAAGCTCCGGGAGCGGAGAGGGTGCCAAAAGTGGCCGTGCCTCTCCCAGACTGGCAGCAAACGCAGCACAGCATCCCACCAGCCGACCTGTGAGTGCGATATTTCCCATCCCAGTTAATTACCTGCCGGAGACACCTTCACCTCGGGACAGAGCTGAAGGGCTGAGAGGGATTATCATCAGCATCGGTGAGTGGGTTCGGCTAAACTGAAAACCTCTGGAGCATTTGCCCAGGTTTGAACTCCGGAGGAACGATTTCCTCGCCCAGGCGGAGCTCCACGTACTTTCTGAAACCCTGCCGTGAAGCTCGATCAGTTTGTCTGTCTCAGGCCCCTCAAAATCTCTCAAATCGAGCAGAGATGCAAAACGCACAGACACTGCACACCGTATTGCTCCCCTGCCTGCAGATTTTGTTGTCTTTTACCTAATATTTAGATGTTGAGGGATTCCTTCTTTAAGCACACCGTCTCATCTGGGTGATACAAATCGGCAGCTGTGACATTTCGGGGTTATTGCCTTTGCAGCATCTGTAATAACAGAAGGATGAAAAATGTCAACACGCGTACGGGATTCGCACCAGGCAAATATGCCCTGAGTGTTCGGGATTGTTTTGCACAGGGAAAAAAATATAACGGATCGTTTCCCGTGTGATAAGTACAGCAGTCACAAGGAGGGAAAAAAAAAAAAAAAAAAAAAAAAAAAAGGTCGGCCCTGGGTGATTTTGATCCCAAACTCCTGCCAGGCTCATCTGCATGGAGTATTTTGGGCCCTGCTACTTTTATGGGCTGTGTGAGAGCTGGCTTATTTCCTGAATGAAACCCAAACCTCAGCGTAACGCTCTGCTTCCTACCGGGGGCACGTCGGGTGTCCTTCAGTGGCCCTGGCCCAGGGGATGCTCCAGCGGGCACGGCCGGGCCCTTGGAGGAATGCAACCCCCTGCGCCCTGCTTGGAGCCTCCAAAATCAGGTGCTGGATGATTTCCAGGGCCGAAGCTGGGGTTTTCTGTCTGCTGGAGTACGGCACCATGAGATGCCCGGGGCTGGCGGCAGCGAATTCGTTTTGCATTTGTGAATTCATTAAGCGTCCTCAGTTTGTGTGTGTAGCGACGGAAGGGCCTCCTCGGATCTGAGAGAAGCGGTGCACAAGGAGGGAGGTTTGCTAGCTGGGTCCTGCGTGGATCTGAGGGGCCGTAAAGCTGGGAGGAACAGGCGAGGAATTTGCTGATCATTGAGCAGCCAGGAATAAACAGGAGAAGGCCTGCAGCTATGGGAACATCTCTGATCCAGGAGGATTCTGATGGTGGCTCTGTGTGCCCATCCCTGAGGGTTTTCCACTCTCCGAACCCAGTGCAGGGCAGAGCAGGGATGTAAAAGCTGCCATCTGTCCTGGGGGTGCTGTGTGTCCGTCCCCCTAAACATCCTCTGTCCTGATCCTGCTGGGACTGGCAGCTCAGGGACTGCGGGTCTGGGCCCTCGCGAGGAGGTTTTGCAATGTGCCCGACAGGATTCATCTGAAATCTGCCCCAGAAGTGAGAGATGTGGGAAATATTTGCATGCCGTGCCCTTGCACCTTGTGCTCTCATTTCCTCATGAGCCGGAGCTCACTCTGAACCGAAAGCCGCTGTCCTCGGAGGCTGAGGGTGGTTTTCTATGAGGCATCGTTACCGCAGCTCCGGCGTGACCACGTGTGGCATTCCCCGTGTCATCGGGCTCAGGACTCAGCTGATATAACCCAAACCTCGGCCTCCTGCCTGCTCCCACCGGGTCGTGGCAAAGCCTTCCCTCTGCTTCGTGCCTCCATGCCATCCCCTGGGGACACGGGGAGCCAGGACAAGTGTCCCCGGGGGCACAGTGCCAGCAGCAGGGCTGTCCCCCCACTGCCCCTGGGTGCTCCCCTCCCGCCCCAGTGCCGCAGGCAGCGCCTTCGTCTCGGTTTCGCCCTGAGCTTTTGACTCATCCCGAGCCAACAGTCAGAGTGAAACTGGGGGGGGGGGACCCGAAACCCCGCACCTGGGGCACCCGCGCTGGGGGCTGGCACTGCCCGGCTCCTCCTGAGCCTCCCGTGGGTTTGTGGTGGGTGCGTTCAGCCCCTCGTGGGATGCTTTTGAACCTGACCTGAGCGATGGGCTTGCCAGGCTCGCCTCTTCCACGGGGGGAATTTGCTTTTCGTTTTGCGAGACCATCAGATTTAAAGCTAGAGGAAAATCCCAGAGTGCAGCACCTCCGAGGCCAGCACCCAGCTGGACTCATGCCCTGGCTCTGCTCCTGATGCCTGGCCCAAATTCCCCACGGCAGCTCGGTGCAGCTCAGCCGCCCGGGGGCACGCCGTGCCCAACTCCACCATCTACAATTACAGCCCCAAATTATCAAGGCAGGAAACGTGGCCTCCCCTTCCTAACCCAGACGAGGAACAGCCCCGTGGTGCTGTGCCTTTCTGCTCCCCCAGCTGCCGTGTCCCCACTTTCGGCATCTTCACCTGGGGGGGGGGGTTGGAAGGGGTGCGGGAGGGGCAGGCATGGCTCGGCGGCACCAGGAGCAGCATCATCATCATCCTCCCTGCACAACCATGGCATCATCATCATCCTCCCCGCGCAGCCGTGAGTCATCTCCGCAGACGCAGCATCCCCTCGCTCTGCCCACACGCTGCCGAGAGCCAGCCAAACCCTGCGCTCAGCTCCCCGCCAGCGCCCGGCCCCCTGCTTCCTTCCTCCCCCCCACCCGCTTTCAACAGCCATCAGCCCTGCTCGAGAGGATGCTGCTGCACAGAAGGCTGTTTTTTTTTTTTTTTTTTTCTTTTTTTCTTTTTTTTTTTTTTTTTTTTTTGCGGTCGATCTGGGCCAGCTGGCTTCAGAAGGAAAGCGGGGCTTATCTCCCCCCGCCACACGCAGCTCTCCAAGCGGTTTGTGTTGGGTCTGGTGCTGTGGAGAGGTGCTGTGCTCCCGGAGAGCTTCCCCGCACTGCTGCACGGCCCTGCGGAGCTCCTGCCTGTGTCCTGACAGTGGGAACAGGGACAGGGATGGGGACAGGAGTAGGGCTGGGGACCGGGTTGGGACAGGGGCAGGGACCCCCAGGGCACACCAGGCTGCTCAGCATCGCTGTGGGCTGAGGCCCATCAGCTTCCCCATGCTTTTCATACGCACTGCTCCTCTGTTTAAAGATGAAAACAGCGTGGAGATGTTACTGAATTATTTTATGACTTCTCAAGCCTAATTGGATGTCACAGTGGCACCCCAGGCCCGCAGGCGGGGCAGCTGAATGCCTGGGCAGCTGTCACATCCCCTGGTGGTTTGGTCAGAAAGCTGTGACTTGATGTTGCAGGGAGACCAAACCTCAGGGCTCAAAGCGCAGCCATCTCCTCGGTCAGCGCCTCAGGGGGACACGGGGCTGGATGGCGGAGGGCTGGATGGCGGAGGGCCCGCAGCCGGCCCAGGCCGCAGCCCTGCCACACACAACTCGCGTACTGAGGTGCCATCTTCTGGAAGGCGAAACGCGGCCGAGGGACGTGCAGCAGGAGGCTGAGGCTGCCGGCGCTCACCGCTCGGCCACGCTCCTCGGAAAGGTGGCCGTGCCCCAGAGAGGCTGGGACCAAAGCAGGAGCCACCGGCACAGCCCTCCTCAGAGGCCTCAGGGCTTCCTTTCACAGGGGTTTCAAGGGAATTGCAGTTCCCCACTACTGTCCCTGTCACAGGCCGCAGCAGGGACAACCCAGCCGGGGGCACTGGGATGCCCTGGGCCCTGTTTGGGTCGTGCCATGCCCCATGGGGCTGCTCACCCCGGTGTCCCCACGCCACACGCCTCCAGAAGCATGCCAGCAGCTTTCTTTGGCTGAAAGCCGCAGGCAGCCCGAGGCAGAAGGAAATGGGTGCTTTCAAAGGAGGCTGAGCCCCTTCTGGAAGTAATTGCAGGCACTCAGCATGCTGTGGCACCAGGCACAGATGGAGCCTGGGAATAACGCAGTCGTAGCCCAAGCCTTAGCAGAAGGGTTTCATACTGCGTGCTGTGCTTTAACTGTAAATTTACCACAATAGCCTGTGATACCCCACTTAGGCTTTCCTAATGCAGATGTGAACGGTGAAATGCCTTTAAAACGTAAACACAGCCTCACACCTGTTATAATGTTTCCTACTCCTCTCTTACTAAGAGGAAAACAATACAAGAAGGCAGAACGGCACCAATGGCCACCAAAAAGCAGAGCGATGGTGAAGCTGGAGGGTTAAAGAGCATCTGGTTGGGCAGCTCCCACCGGCGGGTGCAGAAGCATTTCAGGCATTACGGCAGAGCATCCCACCAGCACCAGCATCTGCATTTACCTGAAAGGAATTTTATGCCTTATATCTTCTAGGCACAACTGTATTCAGAGTATTTAAGGCTGAGAAATCCAATTGCACCCGGGGAGCATGAAGAGCTGCGGCTCCCATCCTTCCCAGTCATGGCAGTGGGGTCCCTGAACATCCCTGAACATCCTCCTGGCCAAGCTGACAGGCAGGCACCACCCTCGGAGCTCTGCTTCCAGGGAAATACGGTTTTGGAGAGCTACCAAGGAGCTGGGGTTACATCAGTGGTTTGAATAGTCACGTTTTGCAATTCTTTTTGCTTTTTGCTGGCGCTCATGGGTGCTGGGAACCTGCTGCAGGGACAGCTGAGGGCTCCCGCACCTCCCTGGCTCTGGCCAGGCAAGAGCAGCCCTGGGGACCTGGGGGTGGCCTCTGCATGGCAGAGCTGCTGCGTCCCGCACCAGCAGCATTTTGTGCTGTGACAGTGACAAACTGCTGCTCGCGCAGCGCTCTGCGGTGCCTCTGACATGAAAATTGCTCCCTGCGAATCTCCCGGAGTGGTGAAAGGGCAAAAGCCCACAGCACACAGATCTCAGATCACAAATTGCAGCAGAACGTGGCAGAAGCCTCCAGCCCGGTGGGGCAGGACCCCGCTCCCATCCCCTTCATTCCCCAGGTCCCCAGCATCGGTCCGTGTCCTCCCGTGATAAAAGGTCGCTGCAAACAAGACTGAGATCACCAGCTCATTTTGTGTTAGACACTAAGCAGACATAAGATGATAACGTCAACTTAATTACATAATAATTAAGCCCTCATCTTCCTGTCATCTGCAGCTGTCAAGGGCAGGCTGATCGGAGCTGCTCCTCTGTAAAAGCCATCGCTCGGCACTGCTGGGTTTGGAGAGGTGTCAAAGTACAGATAATTCTGCCTGCAGTGCATGCTTGCCGCCCTAAGCAAGTGGTTGTGTGTCGCTTCTGAGCTCTGCCATGGTGCAGCTCCTGGGGAGTGTCGAGGTGGAGAGGTCAGAGTTATCAGGATGAAGCCGCTCAGAGCACTGCAGGGACCAGGACCCCAACCCAGGCTCAGGTTCCCCCTGCCCAGCAGTTCCACAGGCACCCTTCCCACAGATCATGGGAAATTACCTTTTCGCCTTCTGCAAGCAAACTGTATAAAACATTGGTACTTAAGTGCATTATTAAGAAAGTTAACTACCATAAATCAGCACATCCTTCTCCCCACAGAATCAGAAATTAATGGTAGGGCAGGAAACGTGGCTTCATTTACCATTCAGCCAGAACACAGCAGGGCTCCCTCCCAAGGTGTGACTGAGCACGTTACCTTGCACACCTGCAGAGCTGGAGGCCTCCCTCACCATCTCAGGATGCAGGGAGACAACCGGGTCCTCTCCCAGCTCCCCTGGCACCTGCAGCAGGCAGCAGTGTGCTCCTCGTGGACGGCACCTCCTCTGTCATCGCACCGCTGCTAGGCACCACCGCTATGGCTGTGACAGGAGCTGCTCAGCTCTCCCAGGGCCAGAGCTTCGTCCCTTGGCTGATGACATGGTTCTACGTCCTTCCCACAACGGGGCTGGATGCTGTGTTTTCTCTCCTCCTCTGGGATCACCGACAACCCCAGAATATCTATACATATACCGAAGTTGCTCTTTCCCCCTTGGCTGCCTCCCCTCCTGTCGCAGAGGAATTATATTCACTGTGCATACACACACTATCATAACTACCTTCTCATTAATATTTAATTTTCACATGTGTACGAGATTTCACTTAGGATTGCTTCACTCTGTCAAAAATCCCGCCACTGTCATGATTTCAGGACCATTACCATTGCTCCAGCAACACGCATCAGCTAACAGGCAGGCAGAGCAGCATATCTGGTGCAATTAAAGCACGGATTAATTTCTGCAGCTGAAGTGTAATTACTTAGAGGGGAAATCAGCTCACCTCCCTTTCCATCCACTTAGTTTGACTTTCTGCTATTTGGCTCCATCGTGCAGTTAAGTGACGGGCTGTGAAAGATGTTTTGTTCCTTGAAAATGGTTCCTCTTGCACCAGCTTCACGCACCGAAGTTCAGGAAATCGTTGCACAACTCTCTTAGCGAGATCCAAAAAAAAACAAAAAAAAAAACAAACCACAAATTCTGTAAGGTTAAAGATTTTAAAGACTGCTGCCACCTATGGATGGAAAGCAATGAGAACAGCCCAAAAATGGAGAGGTGAGCACACAGGGCTGAAATGCCAGATTTTTAACTTAAAAAAGGCAGTGACACTGGAGAAATGCCAGCTCTGCCAGTGAAGACCCGAGCTTTGTCCTAGCTCGGAGCAGCACAACAAGGTGCTTTACATGAAGGAGGTTGAGGGAGGCTATCGGGAAGCAAATGCACGCAGTACAAGAAAGGAAATGAACCTTCTGGGGAGGATTGCTTGATTAATCTGATTACAGTGCTTTTATTGACAGACCACAGCTTATTTCCCCCATTACCTATTTTTTCTGATTTAATTAAATCCTTTAAAAAATGTATATATTTACATTCAGAATGCAAAAGTGGTCATTTCTGTAATAAAACTCTACAGAGTACCTAAAATAGGCATTTGTAGGGCCACATAAACTGCAGAGTGAGTATATCCCACCCTTGCCAGAAGAAACAGGGTTTTCTGTTACATAGAGAGCATATGATTTTATAGTGTAGTACCTTGTAGTGCTGTTGGTTCATGGGAGAGGCCATTTGTTCTGTATGGACATCCACAGGTGCCAGGGCAGGGGAGAAGGCCGGCTGTATTTTCTGCAGAGGGGACAGAGCCGCACACACAGCCCCATGTCAACCTCACACATTAAACTGAGCAAGCAGCAGAGCAGAGGGAGCATGGTACAGAAAAAATTCCCCGTCCCAACGGTGCATGAGGCACTGCTACATACGTTGTGGTGATGCTCATGCACACAGGTGTTCAGCTCTTTTTGCTCTGGTTACCTGCATGTGAGCTCTGAAGGCAGAAAGCCAACGGAAAGCAGGCATGGTCTGACCGTGGACTGAGGCACCCAACATTAGCATTGCAATGCTCTTTAGGAAAAGGTTTAATACCTTCAACACTGGGTTAAAGATATCCTATGATTTTATTCCTTTTAGTAATTTCACAGGCTTCAGCGTATTGAAAAACCTGTTTTTTCTTTTATCCTGAGTCATTTTGCATGAAGAAACTATTGTTCTAAAATGTGACTCATCAGTTTGCATCACCAGTTCCCAAACCCCCTGGAGGGTACGCAGGCTTCGAAGCAGCCAACAGCAGCCAGCCTTTATTTACCAATAAGTAGGCACTTCATTGCTGCATTGACTCATCCCTGTTTAAGCCTGGTTTTGTTCACACTTCCCAATGGTGAACCTGGAGTGATCATTCTGTTTACTTTTGTAATCTTCTTTTATGAAGAAAGCACACCTGACTGATAGTCTGTCTGCTGTTTAAATACGAATACAAAAACTGGTAAGGTGAAACAAGTAACTGAAAGCTAGTCCTGAAATACCCGGGACTATCAAGCTTCCAGAAACCAGCCTTCCATTAAGTAGAAAGCTCCTCTGATTGTTACTAAGACATACCTAATGCACTGGAATTTATGGGGGAGAAGAGGATGCCATCTGAATTACCCACTTTGCTGAAGCTCTTACCCAGATCATAGCTCCATCTCTTGACTTTTTGAAATCCAAGTCAAAATAATTTGGCAGCTGTTCAGGCTGAACTCCCTTTGGGAGCTAGGTTTAGGAGAAAGATGCCCCAGTGGATGAGGCCTGAGAAGCTTCTCCCCTGCTTGGGAAATGTGATGCCAGGAGCAGCAGAGGAAGGACAGACAAGTTCTGCATGAGCAGAACAGAACCCTTAGAGTCTACAGGCGGGAATGAAAGGCTGGATCCTGCTCTTCTTATGCACCTAGACCTCTGCACTTTTCTTTGTGTACTTATGCTACTGAATAAGTGTCAATAAACCAAAAGAAACTATGGAATGGCCTTTGCAAAATTGAATGTTTAGATGCATTATTCACTCTAAATCCCCATCATCAAGACTGAACAACGCTGAGCACCTTACCCTAAATGTATCATGCAGCACGTTTCTTATGGGGCATAAATCATGGCTCAAATCTTTTCAGTCACAATGCCAACTGAAGGCAGAAGGAGAGGTGTTTGGAGAGGTTGCTGCAAGCTCGGGCAGCGCACTGCCAGCAAACCCTCACCATTATTCAGCTGGGCTGAGATCCATCTCAAGGGCAGGAGGATTGCACAAGACACAGAGAGCAGCCCATGACACCAACAGTAACGTCTGCAGCAGAGAAAAGCACAAGAACATCACTTCAAAACCTGTGCAAAGGATAAAAAGAATGTCAAGCCCTATGACTATAATGATTTCAGTTAATTACCTCCAAAAGTGGGTTGCACACCATGAGGAGCTTAAAATAGGGCCTAAAGTTTTCTCTAACAGCAAGTAGTCTGTTGATGTGAAATTTTACATAGTTCAGTTTTTCATGCCTTTCTACTCTTCTGTGCTGTCTTGAAAGTCAGCTCTAGCCAAAATTTCCACAGCAGTCACTAAGCCTTCCCTGCTGACAGACAGCTGCCCTGCTATGTACAACAGGCATGGCTGCGTTTTTGTGGGGGAGTGAGGTGAATTTTGGTCTGGGATTTGGGCTTTGTGGGACTGTCTTTGTGTGTGTGTCTTTGGGCTGTTTTTTGTGTGTGCTCACACTGAGGCCTCCTTGCCAGGCACAGCTTTCTGCTGCCGACCCCTCCTGGGGTGCAGAAGGCTCCGGGAAGGCTCAGCTCCCCCTTCCCCTTGTTTTTCAGTCTTAGCCCCAAACATACAACCCTCCCTAAGCACAGCACTAGGAGCAGATTAATTCCTAGGGTGACACAGGAATATAGGCTGAAGGGAGCAGGGTTGCAATACACACTCTGTAGGCTATATTGCACAGGTAAGAGATGAAGGCACGTACAGTGCCAGGGCATTTTGTTGTAGGGGAAGGCCACCATCCATGCTTCTGGAGGCACTGTCTGCACAGTGTTTGTTTTAATGAGGGCGCCTCTTCTGTGAAGTGAGAAAACCAGGAATGAAGTCAATCCAGGACCTCACTGGTCCTTTTTCCTCCGTGTTTTTGCTCTCCTTTTTGTGGACTTTTTCACCCCATCCCAAGGGCTGGCTTTGGTGTCCTGCCACCTGCCAGCATTTGCTCGGCCTGGCCTGGCCCTGCAGGCCGCAGGTGCACCCAGCTGCAGGCCAGGCCTGGTCCTGTGCCATGGGTCTGTGGCCCCAGGAGATGTGGTGACACCAGGGAGCCCGGCCACAGGTCAAGGGGTGACGGTGTTAAACCAAAAGGGCGTTACAAGGAAGAAATTCTTTACTATGAGGAACTGAACAGGCTGCCCAGAGAAGCTGGGGGTGCCCCAGCCCTGGCAGCGCCCAGGCTTTGAGATCTGCTCCAACCCAAACCCTCCTGTGGTTCTGTGATTTTTCCCACACCTTTTTTTCCCTTTCTTTTTCAATCTGGAGATGCACACACATTTTGTTATTATTTTACTGCAAGGATTGAAGTCTCAGCTGCACATCTGTTCTACAGTTTGTTTCAAAGCTGGGCCATACAAAATTAAACATGTCCGTGGTGATTTTTTCATTATTTTTTTGGATGCTGTTTTTGTGAAATGCTCTTCTGTGCACATGTAAGAAATTATTATAGGATCTCACAGCACCTTCCCTCTTATCCAGTAACATGCTGGGTGGTTTCTGTGCCTTACTGCCTGACCTACTTCCCTTCAGTAAACATCTTCCAGCAGCACGGTGTTCTGCAGTAAGTTCCAGTCCACTTTGTACTCCCCAAGATGCGTAAGTCCAAAGTGATAGCTGACCGGGTCAGACAAGGACTTCGCCAGCACCGCTGTTGTGGAGCTTATTTCATGATTTCATGTTTACAGAGACATAAATAGCATTCACCCAGCAGTCACATGCATGCGGATCTGTTACACATTCCTCGCTGTCAAACAAACTTGCAGGACCTCAGTGAACTTCAGCCATGATGACTGGAGCTTTTTGTTTTTCCCTTGTTTTTCCCAAAATACCAGCAAATAAAATGAGTAAATCTTTTCCCGTTTCTCTCTTGCATTCTGTCTAACAATAGCTATGAAAATAAAAGCAGAATTTATTCTTTGGCAGAGGTACCCTTTACAGATTTCTTCCCTGGGACTTTAAATATCAAATTCTTAACAAAGAAAAACTCTCCCCACAGCAGCCCGGGGGAAAAAAAAAAATCATATTGCTTTTTAAATTTAGGAGGCGATTCAAATTACAGATTAGGAAACTAAAAGATATTACTGAAGTGGTAACAGCAGATGGCAGGACTAGAGGAGGAGTAAAATAAAAGAACTATAAATCAAAACCAAGTTCTCTTTAGAGACAAATTTTCAGGTGCAGACATCAGCTTGACATACCTTCTTCTGGGGAGGTTTGAGCTGTGCAGAGAGCCAGCTGTCAGACAGAGAGCCATGAGTGGGAGCCAGCAGATAGGACACACTTTCTGAAAAATATTCAAGTAAACATCTCATTTTGTAGAAACACCCATACCCCTTTCCACCAATTCTAAAAGCATCTCAGATGCCAGCAGCAAAGCATAAATTCTGAAAAAAGCCAAACTGTGCTATTAGCTCTGCCTCCTTCTGTTCTGCCTAAATACAGTTTCTCCAGGCAGCACCTAGAACTCCAGCTGCTTTCCTGGCTATAACTGCATGTCTGAACTTCTCCCACAGTATCTCCTGTAATTGTTTATTCACCAGTAAAAGCTTTTATTTTCTCTACTGCAAATTCCTTTTGATTTTTTTTTATTTTTTTATTTTTTTACTTAGCACAGGCCTTCGCTAAATGTCCTCTGCAATTTCATGCTAATGCATCTCACTAACAATATTTTGAAATGATTTATTTTAAATCCCTTGTGTATATATATGTATACACATATATTTACATATTTTATATCTCTATATACTACACACAGAGCAAGGAATAGAAGAGTTACTTGGCACATATAGGAGCCTTCCTATTACTGTTCCAGTTTAGCTGAACCTAAACCAAGATCCCGATCTAGGAAAGCAGTGAGAAAATGGCGTTCAGGCATTGGGCTGGAACCAATAATCCTGGCTGAACTCAGAATCCAGCTCTGGATGCCAACAGCCATGAGAGAGCTTAAAATCTGGTCCTAAATTTTGCAGCTTTTGCGTATCTCTGGTCAGAAGTCATGTGCACGAAGCAAGTGCCCCCAGCCCGGTCCCTGGGGAACGCTCCCACCAGGGATCAGCAGTCTGCAGTTATTCTGCAAAACCCTGTATGGTCTCTAAGCTGAATTGCAGGATACCAGAAGGATTTCAGAAATAATCCTGAGAAACCCCGGCATTACTGCCAGCATGCACAGGCTGACTGGAAACACAGTTCCCACCAGTCGCTGATTTCTCCCCTTGCTCTCATAAGCACCAGCGTTTCCAAATAGAGCCCTGAGACCAGCCCACAAACAAACTGTGGCAGAGCAGCATCAGGAATCCCACTCCAAAGAATTGTTCTCCCTCTTTCCTCACCAGAGGACATCTTTCAAGCCAGCTAATTTTTCCCTTCCTTCATCGCACAGCTGTCCCCAGCCATTAGTTGCCAGGGTGGAGCTTTGCCGAATGTTTTTTTTTAGAGATCCTCACACAACCCCACAGGCTGCCCGGGTCAGCCTTTGACTTCATTTACTCAGAGCCCCCCACGTTACAAAATCTGAACTGCTTCAGATCCTCTTGGCGTGCTAAGACGAGGTTCCCCTCAATAGCTCGGCTTCCCCACCGGGATGAAGTAGTTCAGCGCCAGCCTGATTCCTTCCCTGACCAGCAGCTTGTCACAGCACACCCGTGGTTAACAGCACTACATTTGGGCACTCGAGCACAGTTAAATTGCTAAGATCAAGTGTGAATCAAGTGTTTTGTCTTCTCTCTTGGACAAATGGTGCGTGGACTAGCCGAGGCATTGCTCCATTGCAGCTTGCTGGTGGTGGTGGCTGAGCTTTCTCTATCCAGACAGTGACCAAGTGTGACATAATCCCTCTGGACCTCATTTTCTCCACAGGTTAAACAAGGACAAAAGCTCTCTGCATCACCAGAATGGTGACATGGCATGTAGGAAGTTCTGAGATCCTGGAATAAAAAAATGCATCAAAGGGTGTAAAACGTTACAAATTTCTTACTGAAATGGGACACTTGCCATAAGAAATGGGGTCATAAGAAAAGCAAGGGATGCATTTTTATAATTATTTTACCATAACTGCTCATCACCACAATTTTCTAATTCTAGTTCAGAAGCAGACAAGTATGAAATAATTTGGAAAACATAAACTAAGGAGAGCACATACTTAGGACTGGAGAATAGTTCCCTGTGACAGAACACAATATGCTTTCCCATGGGCTGTATCAAACATGACAGGCACGTAAGCAAACGGGGTGATAAGCACCTAAACTCAGGGGCAATCCCCACTCGAGACTGTCCCACCAACAGTGCAAACAAATCCTAGAGGTTTGCTGAATTCTAAGACAGATATCATTTGCCTGTAAAATTGGATCTTTCTATCTCATTTTAAACCTGCAAGAAAGGAAACATCATCCTTTTATGCTGTTTCCTGAGCTGAGGATTTGATTCCATGCACACCTGAACAGAAATCCTAGCAAAGAGGATGAATGGTATTATACCCAGCTGAAGAAACCCAAACTCAGCACTAGGTCGTGCACTGCGTCAGAACACTTCTTCCTCGTTATGATTAATACAATTTGTCAAGAACTACTTGTTTAAAACTCTTTTTCTTCAAATTCCAACTCAGAATTTTATTTTCTATTCCTGATACTTACATTTCAAGCATGGCATGTGATAACATAATAACAATAAACACCACATTAAGAACATGTTTAAGACCACTTTCTTCTTTAGCTTTTCTTCTGCAGTTTATTATATAAATTATGCTTTTAAACATTTAGAGCACTCACATTTCAAAACAGAAAATGTTTAGTTCCACACTGAAATACTAGTGCAAAAGTGGTTTATCTAAGTGCAAATAAATTACACGTCCCCACGGACAGCCAATGGATTAGGCTGTTTTAAATACGGCTTTTAAGTCCATAACTATTGATTACATTATTTACACTAACTCCGAGCATGTTGTAGTCAATGGAAATATTGGACTTTGGTTGGTAACAACCAAATATGCTGACAGTACAAACAAGAGAGAACAAGAGAGAACAATTCTACTTAAAGTAGACCTGTGAATTCACTGGGACTTAAGAACAACAATATCATTTTTCTGATTTTAGTTATAAATAAGCAGATGTCAAATGCTCTATTTGATATTCAATCCCAATTAGTAAAATACAGGAAAGCTCACACACATGCAGGTATTATATTCCAGTGAATGCCACAGGTCATCTTTGGCACATCATATGACAGTACCTGACCAGTGAATACAGCATGAGATAACACGCTTCATGAAAAAATCTTGGTCTGGCAAGAGGACAAATAAGAAAACTCAAAGATTCTTCGCATTTCCAATGCCAATAATTGTTTCTAAAGAATTTATTAAACCGAGACTGAAATATAGCAATGCCCCTCAGATAAACAGTACATACTAAAACCAAAGTTTAATTAAATCCAAGCAAAATAAATCTTATTCGATTCACAGATGCTACTGCATGGGGTCACTGCAGTGAAATATGGGCCATTTTGTCAGTACTAGTTATTAATATCTTAGAAATCTGCATTCATTTCTCTTGAAGTGGTGATGTAAAAACAAATTTGAGACACTTCATAAATAACGTCTTTATTAATGAGTTTTCTTTTTCACATTCTTTAAAGTGATGTTTAATTGAAGTCTGCATAGTCAAGAGTGCAAAAAAAATTCATAGGAGTCAGACCCAAATGTGAACGTTGCCCCCTCCCCCCCTTTTTTTATAAATAAGACTGGTCGCAATCATAGGAATAAGTAACCTCTAGAAATAAGTGAACAGGAAGATGTAGAGGTGGCGGGGATGAAAGCCATCAGAAAAACTCACCAGTATATTTTTCTATTAATAAAGTCTTCACACAAAGACACACGACACCCATTCACATTCATGTGCACAGCAGAATGTAAACTACAGAAGAAATAATTTCCTCTACTGAATGAACAGTGAGATTATTTGTGTATTTAACCGAGCGTTGTTCAGCTGTTCCCACAATGGGAACCATTACAATACCAAGACAGAAAAACAAGAGGTCCAATTTCTTCATGCCCTTATTACAACCACATTTAAACTAGCATCTCACAGTATGAAACATGAAATCTGAGTATTTCCATAACACTACGAATTACCCTTAATACACACTTTTAAAGCAGTATACCTCTATTCTTTTTTAACACTTTAAGACTACCATCCCTTTCTTTACTGCTCACGTTATTCACAGTTGGTTGAACAGCAGCTGAAGAAGACCCCAGTCTCTTCCAATGCCCACGGAATGGCTCAGCCTACGGAAGTGGTCTGCGGGCACTCCCCACCCCAAGTGAGGAGCGGGGCAGCAGAACATCTCCACTTCCAGCTTCATTTCCATCAGCACAGGCAGCACAGTCCCGAGTCTCCCCTAACAATATCACTGTACGACTGCAAAAAGTATTTTTAATATTTACACCATCTACCGATTTAGCTGTTGCATTGTAACCGTTATCAGAAAAATCTAGAGGGGGGAAAAAAGGCATGTCCCCAGGTGTAACTGCTGTAAGTAGCAACAACTTGCATGTTGTCCACATGTTGTAAGAGGCTGTTTCTGATCTACAGTTTTGTCTTACGCAATACAGAGACACTACTTCGCAGCAGAGTTTAGATGCAGAATTCTTTCACATCGGTCTCTTGGAAAAGCTATCAGATATCCTCACTTCTGAACTTCACCATGAACAAGCTAGGCTTAACACTTTTGTAAGACTGCTGTAACAAATGTCAGCTATAATCGATATTAGTTAGGTTCTGAATTATTGATCTTATTCAGAAGCATAATGTAGGGCTGTGGGGAACTGCTCATCGATATTGAATCATACAAGTCCACATCTGGGCAAGAAGTACCTCTCTTTTATTCCATAGGCTTTGAAAAGGTCCAAATTTCTTTTTTATTTAAAGCCTATAGGTTTTAAATCCGAGAGACAAGCCCAGTAGTTCAAGAGAGAAAATTCTTCATGAAATCAAGGCAGACAAATATACCTTTGCTGCTACGACTATTGAAAACATAGGGCCTGGAGTATTTTAAAGAAGACCTACAACTGTGAGGAAAAGTAGTCCCAGTCCTGGGATCCAGTAAGAACATTTGTAGCAGTTCTTAGTTTCACAAGGGTGAAACACACTACTCAGTGAAAGTCAAACCCACCACAGCGAAACGACGATTCCCAGGCTGAAAGCCTGCCTTCATTAGCTACATCACAGAGGAACACATCCTGCTGCACACAGAAACACAAATAACAGTTCCATGGCAATGTCAGCTAGTGTCAACAAGAAGCTGATGGATACACGTTTCACCACTCCTTCTTAGAAAATAACCTGTCCTCTCCTCAGGGAGCTAATGCACTGGGGGGTGGGGAAAAAACAGAAGTCTGGAAAGCAAGCACTGAAGATAATGAAGTTTTACCACAGAAACAAGCCACTTGGGCATCCAACGACTGTTATATTGACTGAGCTTCTGGGCAAAACTGTAGAAAACAATCCACCTTAATCCAAATCAAAACACCAAAAATAGAATTGTCCGACTGGGTGTGGGCTGATAAATTTTCACAAGCAACAATAGCATTTTTTTTTCCTGGCAAATTCACTGATTAATCTTCTGGCAGAATCCAAGTCTAATTAAATTGAGAACAGAATAACTTAGTGCAGTACCTTTCTCAATTTCTTCAGTAACATTTGTATTTTTGGCCATTTCAGGGGTTTAATTCAAGGTACCAGTAAAGTAAGACCACTTTTGACATTAGTTCATGATTTGCATTGACACAGATTTTGTATTTTTTAAAGGTGGCAGTTATAAGGGCATCGGATTAGAGTTTTCGTCTACTAATGCAAGATCCTAAAATAAATGCAATTTGGTAGTCTGAAGGAAATACCTTACTCCTTAACACACAATGAAACTACTTTGTGGCCTTCTGTGTTTCAGGAAAATATCCCCCATATTCAGATCATTAGACAGCCTCACTAGTTAAGACACATTAAAATGAAACATTTTCCATTAAAGTCGCCAAAAACTGGATTTAAATTTATTGCATGACGTTGCATAAGAAAGTATATTATTGAAAACTGTAAGGCATCATGCAATTATCCATCAGCTAATTATTTATTATTTGTTGAAAGATGGTTATATACTCTAAAGTTATAAAACCAGTTTCAAAAAAGTACATAAAAAAATTTAACATGATAAGCATTAAATATTTTTCACATGTCTGTAGTTTTTAGCTGTTAAAAAGTGCATTCAAACATACTGTACTGGAAAGTTGCTCTGTCCAAAAATGGTGCTGGAGATTTGTTAAATTAAAAGTTGCAAAAGAATGTTGTATGGGATTAGAAAGCTAAAAAGTTGTGGTACTTAAACTTACAAACTTGCTTGAAATAATTTTTCAATCCTCACACTTACAATTTAGCATAGGTGGTATAATTATGTAAAAATGTATGCTTATATAACTAAACAGTCAAATGAATTCAAGTTACGTACACTGAGTGATCAGAGAAGGAGCAGACTTAATATTTAGACATGGGACAGAAAGTACTAATGTGATTTTGGCGTTAATCAATGTACTGTGCCATCCAACGGAATCCTTCTCCGTAGCCTTGTCTCTTTAGCACGCTGCACATGAACACTTCTAGTGGCCTTGCGTTCAATTCTTTCAATGGTATACTGCCCTGCAAAGAGACAAAAGTGTTCCAAATTATGGTATCTTTACAAGAAAATGCCTACTCTACATCAACATCTGTTTCTATGGAATGCCATTACTTAATTCATGTTGGGCACTAGAATTTTAGAAAATAAACTGATCTAAAACGTTTGCACACCTTACTAGGACTGGAGTCACTGAGGTACACTGAGCATCTTCACATGTGCAGCCACATTTGGAGTGCATAAAGTATATGAACCTGAGTGCAAAAGGAAGCATGTGCACAGAGAGCTTATACTCAGAAGCAGTTCCCTGCTCTGTTTTTAATAGCTTTCCAACAAGATAAAGAGAGCATTTGCTACAAATTAGGACTGACCGCAGTCAGAGTGCGAGTTGCTTGCTTGCCAAGAAGAGCATCACAGTGTGACAAAGCTATTGCTCAACTGGAGATTCACAACAGGATTCACATATCATAGACTATGTGCAGTGTTGTAAAAAACAGGGCAAGATGCAAAAAAATAAAATAAAATTCTATAGTAACTGTTTACAGTCTATAGAAGTTGTAGTAGAGTAACACACACATGCACAAAACAAAGAGACTTCAGCATTATTTCAAGTCTATAATACACTAAGTACGTAATAAACTAAAAAACATTTGTTTTGTGTAGCTGAAGTGGACAGGAACCAACACAGAAATAGAAAGCAAACACAAGATCCCTAACAAAAACAAACAAACAAACATTACCTTTCCTGTTGTCTGGCCGTACAGACCAAACATCTCTCGTAACCTCTCTTCACTGATGGCTTCAGGTCTGTCAATCTTATTACCAAGGATTAGGATAGGCACATTAGCAATAGTTTCATCTGTCATTAGTGACTACAAAGGGAAGGAGAAAGGGGAAACAGATTATTTCAGGATATATTTTGATTTAGGGCTTCACATTAAGATAAAAAGTTAACAACATAATGCCATTAAATCATTTGGTGGAGCTTGGCCTTTTAAGAAGTAAGGGTAGCAAAATTCACTGGTGCACCAAAATTAATTGATGGGAGTTGTTTAATGTACTTGGGATAAAAGAAATGAAATTCCTCACTCACAAATTGGAAAATATCACAAATGGAGCAATATTGATTCAACTGATTTATTGGCAAAATAACATGTTCACCTACCTTCAATGCATACAGTAATGAATAGCAAGAAGAGGGTGACAAAACCAGAATACAACTAGATAGGACTGACGATGCAGAAGGTGAAATTACTAGCACTCATGACCAGGTGGCAAGAGAGCTCTGTTGGATATTGATCTCATTTTTTAGAAGTTAAAGTTCAGACGTTCAAAAACAGGTTTAAACTTACATCAAGTTCTTCTTTTGATTCGAGCAGTCTCTCATGATCCGCACAGTCCACCAAGAACACAATGCCATTAATAGCTGGCAGGTAGTTTTTCCACACTCTGCGAGCTGCAGGGAAGATGTGAATGAAAAACAAAGGAAATTATCCCAAAATTTAGAGCAATGCACATCAGTAATCAGGAAGCAACATTTTTTTTCAGTCTTATACTGCCAGTCTTCAGGATGCAATTTCATGTTTTACACAGCTTGCGATAATGGAGCAAAAGTATCTTTCCCTCTACTGTTATCACCCCTCTATCCCACATGCACACTGATGTACTCAACTGTTTCGTGTTTCCCCAAGAATTACGTCAAGAAACACAAGTTTGAAACATAAAGGTTAAATGGAACTATAAGCAATTTGAAGTAGTGAAACAAGAACTACCTAATCCTCCTCAAAACACACGTTATCAGTTAAGAAATTTTGCTCTAGTGCAGCTTTTGCCAAATTGTATATGGGAGTGCAGTATGTGCTGGAGACAGGCAACAGAGCAGTGAATGTTTTTAACACTATCAAAGAGAGTGTGGGAAGCTGATCTCTGCAGCATGCTTGTATTTCTGATCTGAGACAAACTGACTGTAAACAACTCTAACTTAATTCACTGCAGTTACATGAGTCAATATATTCTCTTACCTTGAGCATGTCCACCCAGATCAAAGGTAGTGAAAGTCATACCAGCAATTGTCAGCTCCTCTGAAGCTAAAAATACACAGAATTATGTTCTTTGCTTGTGAAGATTACATAGCATTATGTACATCTTATACAATATGGAATAGTCTAAGCTAGGGTATAGATTTTGCCTTCTCTTGGTTGTTTTCAGTATTTTCTTATTCAAGAAACGAATCAGTACATTTTCTCTCAAAATGTACTTATTTGTACTCTGTTACTCTTGTGTAACAAAATAAATGTGGTTAACCATTAAAACACATATACAATACCTGCAACATTAAGAGAATAGCAGAGAAGTTACTTATCCCTACACATTACAAAAACAATAGGTGGCAATGGCTTGCCACAAAGTTGGAGCTTCATGTACAATACTGTTGAAGGTTTCTCCTCTTTGTGTCCTTGCTTAATTGCTTACCTCCTTCTTAGACTTCAACAGTCCACATTTTTAACCTGCACCAAACCTTTTCTCCTGCAAGGCTACCACAATAACAATCACACAGAAACCTTCGAGCAATGAAAATCAAAACAGTGTACATAACTGCAAGCCCCAATTTCCCACAGCTTCTGTAACTTAGACTCTCAGCTCCATTGCTCTGCTTCTGACTGCCCCCTTAATTCTACATAAATCACACTGAACTATCCTGAAAGAATTGAGCATGACTCAAATTACCTACGGATCGTGATCCCCAAAATTCCTTTGTTTCTCCCCAGTTACTTAAAATTCAGGTACTGCTTTTCTTGCAATACTTTGAATATTTCCAGGCTAGGCAACTAGGAGCATTAACTTACTGGGGTGTAGTGTGGGGACGTGCTGTCCCAGTCTGTCATCTTTGAGCATGTGCAGCAGCGTAGTTTTTCCAGCATTGTCCAATCCAAGAAAAACTAGTTTGCCTGATTTCTTGTACAGTCCTGAAACAAAGAATAATCTACTGAACAACCAGTTAAATCAGTGAAGGTATTACCATAACATTGTCCAACAGGAACCCACAGCACACACACAAAAAAATATGAACAGTTAGGAGTGACAGCATCAGACTATTTGAGTATTCTGAAGCCTAAGCCTCTTTCAGATCCGGTGGGGTCTGCCAATACACCTTCCTACATGGATATCCTACAGGTTTCTGCTGGCACAGCTCTGACAGTCAGCAGTGAAAGGGAGTGTGATCGCTAATTAAAGCAGACACATGCAGTCACATTATTTCTAACGCTAGCGATGATTTTGCTCCCAGGAGCAAAGTTTTACAGTCACAGTGCAGAATACAGACCTGCCAAGCTCCACAGTGCGCTTTATCGATGACCTTTATCAGTGCTCTCCTACTTGTACAAGCCACATTCACACTCGCTCATGTGCTTATCACAGCTATGTTTGCTCCATGCAGCTTATGTGATGCTGAGTGGTATTTTGGGGGGCAGGCACGTGACTGACGTAAACGTGTCAGTAATATAAATGCGTTTATGTTATCTGAGCAAAGTCAAAACAGGATTAAACCTTGCCAGGGTAGCCCACTCTGCCCTAGCAAAGCAACAATTTTGCTCACAGACAGTGGAATTGCCTGGGAGGTACAGAGGTACAGTGCTAACAACAGATCATAAAACATTATCAACCCCAGACATGGAACAGAGCATGTGTTGTTCATCTCCCTCCAGTTATGACTCCAAAAAGTGTTTGAAACAAAAAGAAACTTCAGACCTCAATAGGTATTTTATAGAGAAACTAGCTTCAATGTCAGCAGCCATAATTAGCATATACATGAATTGTTTTATTTTGGCTCACATATTATTTTGACAGAAGTAATACTCATCCAGATCCCCAGCTAAACTGTGTGGTTATGACCCGAACAGCATCATCAGTGCCATTGTGACACATTTGCTGTCTGGTGTTAATGCCATAATAAGAGGAATAAGAAATGTTACTTTTACTGTCGTCTTTATAAAAATGCCTTTTCCCCTGTACTTCTCTACTTGTAACCCCAATAAATACATCAACTGTTGTAAAGGAGAAGATGTGTAAAATATTAGCAGCATATTTCCTGAAGTTTGAGATTGTCAAAGGACAATTCTCTCAGACTTGCCAAGACCATACCCTATGCCAGAATTATTTTTCATTTTCAAACCGATCAACATTCAAAGTAAAATACTCTTAAGATAAATTTATTTTAAAAAACACGTTCTATACTGAAAAACTATTGAAGTAAGAATCTCCTAATTTTGTCCCTTTGATGCTTTGCCTTATTTGTTTTCAAAGAACTCTGTCCTGGATGCTACACACACACATTTCCATAGGAATCACTATTGACCCCACCACCCTCAAGAGCGATGAAGAAGAGAGGGAAAAAATATATATGCTGAAATTAACAGTTCTTTAAAAACAAAAATGAGCTACATTCCTAACAGAATTTTTTTTGTTTGTTTGTTTTCCCTGTTTAAAAAGAATTGCAAAATGCAGTCAAGTACTGTAATGTGGGAGTTTTAAGTCACTGGGATCTTTTATTAGATAACGTCACAGTACCGTGGTACTTTGTAATATAATGAAGAAAGGTTTATTTTACAACCACCTTGATGATACAGAAATACTTCTTGAGGTATATTTTACCACTAAAGTTCAACTGTCCTGTTGTTGCAGTCACTTCACTTAACCACGCATTCTCCCCGAAGAACGACTAACCCTCCTGATCTGCAAACTAGGTACCAAAATCCTGCCTACTGCCAAGGTGTGCTGTGCCAAGTGCCACAGGAACAAGAGGCCTGTAGCCATTCCAAGGTCACACTAACAGCAGTGCCCTGGTCTGTACATGATGAGCAGAATGACCCAGCCACACCATTTCTGGAGCCCTTATTTGTTTCCCTTCCAGCCTGAGGCACAGGTCACCCTGGGGTCTCTGCTCCACTGCGTCCCCCCACCACAGCAAGGCTGTGTGAGCACACAGCCTTGCCTGTTTGGCAGACACATCTGTACTGCTGATGAGCCCCAGGTGCTGTCCAGTTTTTGTATTATTTGTGATACCAGTTTATGGGTACACATACAAGACTTAGTCTAATGAGGAAGGCTTCTGATGAGAAAGAGATCCTTCCCTGTCCATGCCTGCTGAGCGTTAAACTGGTGGTGACCTCTTATCAACTCTTATCCTCATACCTCTTTTCTTTTGTGAGATTTTAATTAACATTACACAGGGGGTTCCTTGGCCACCCCCTAGATGCTGCAGTGCTGCACGGTCACGTGTCTCTATCTGCCCGACCTTTACACTGCCACTGTTTGCTCACCTTTCCCCCTACCTTTAACTTAATCTCTGGAATCACATTCCACCAGGGCATGTTTATAACCTGCAGGAAAGAATACTCTTTCATATTCCTTATTTCATTAAAAACCTTTTTTAATTGCAAGTCCTGTAGAGTGTTTGCACAGTTCTTTTTTCAAATACAACAACTCTTACTTCCCAAACTCACCTTCTCATATGCCCAAATTACACCACCTATTAAATTACAGGGTAGAGGAGAAAGTATTGATGTTTACAGAGAGAGAAGTGAACAAACATTTTCATATATTAAAACTTAGGTCACAGGAGAAACTCCAGTTCACACTTACAAGTTAAATGAAACACTACTGAACTATATTAATACAATAGTGCTGTTGCTACTCACAGACTGGACATCTGGGGAAAAATGTGCTCCCAAAACAAATGCCCCCACTTTCTCTGAAACTTTTTTACACTTTCTGAGTGTCTTTCATAAAAATGCAAGATGAACAAGCAGTAATACTTCATCTGTTACATTAAAACTAGAATATGAATAAAAGGATTCTTTGTGCATTCTGCATGTATGTGTATGAAGAGATGTCTCATAAAGTGATCTACCTTGCCTCCTGTCATGATAGCACAGGGAATTGTAGAGAGTATCCCAAATGCTATCATCAGCCTTTTTCAAATGAATAAAATGTACACAAGTGGATGTATTTATTTATTTATTTATTTTTCTAGAATTAAAGGGACATATGGACAGCAATTCTCCTTCGTACTGCAAGCTTCAGTATCTTTCACCAGAATTAGACTTTGTATGTGCAGATATGGGAAAGTGAGCTAATGTGCAGTAATCACTGCTTGACTAAGTAAGAGGAGATAAGGGAGATTAGTCAACTTAGTTAAAATTTCACTGGCTAATATTTCAATAGTAGGCCAAGGGTCTAACATTCAGTGAAAAAGTTTAAACTTCCAACTGATAAAAGGCAGGTGCCATGATCCATTAATCTCAAATGCTTTTTATTTACTGAAGTAGAATCTCTGGAACCTGTAAAATGTCTTTTTTAGCGACGTTATCTGCAACTTCTCTTCCTCTTTTTAGTACCCTAACATTCCCTTTCCTCCTTTTTCTTTTCTCTCCTGTTTTGCATAAGCTAATATTTCACCTTGGGTCAATGTGGATTGCAGATGCTTTTGGCCAGGGAATACTTTCCTAAGGTTCTTCATCAGAGGTCAGTGGAGTTCAAAACTGATTTCAGTGACATTAGTCACACAATAAGGCACTGCTGGACATGAGCAGGGGCTTCAGTATCTGGCATTATTTTTTTGTAGATGGCTGCTAATATTTGAATTCTCGAATGACACCAGATTAAATGTGGTGCAATTAAAAAAAAATAAAATCTATTACGTTCATGAAAGAAAATATCATTTTTCAAGAGGTTAAAGGATTAATATAAGATTGAGAGAAGAGCACACTTGAAATACTCAGAGAACACTCAATACTTATAGAATCATATCCTGAGTTGGAAAGGACTCACAAAGATCGCTGAGTCCAACTCCTGGCTCTGCACAGGACCACCCAAAAATCAGACCATGTGTTTGAGAGCGTTGTCCAAATGCTTCTTGAACTCTGCTAGGCTCGGTGCCATGACCACTGCCCTGGGGAGCCTGTCCCAGTGCCTGGCCACCTCAGTGAAGAACCTTTTCCTGACACCCAGCCTGACCCTTCCTTGTCCCAGCTCCATGCCATTCCCTCGGGTCCTGTCGCTGTCCCCAGGGCTCAGCGCCTGCCCCTCCGCTCCCCTCGTGAGGGAGCTGCAGGCCGCCATGAGGCCTCCCCTCAGCCTGCTCTGCTCTGGGCTGAGTATTGATAGTGAAGTAGTAGTGATAAGTGGAACATTTTTTTTATTGAGTGCTACCGAATATATACCAAAATATTATTTAACCAGTTGCTATGTTTGAAGATAGCAGAGGTTCACAGCATAATAAAAACAATAAAACTTACCTAAAAACTGTAATACACTACTGAAACCACTGTAAATCCAATCAAATATGAAGGACATATCTGGGTCTTATAGTCTGAAATAAAAAGAAAATTTAAGTTCCGTTAGAACAGCACATTAAACATTGAAAGATGTTTACTTGAGTCGAAGCTGGGGAAGTTTTATGACACAGAAGTCGCTGCTGTTGCACATCGCCTGTCTGTGTGCCTTGTACCAGGCGATGACCGCTCAGCACCAGGCACCAGGACAACCACGTAAAGGTCGCAGCCCCCCCATACTGTCCCCTACAGTCATCCACCATCTGAGGTTTAAAAATAAAACTTTTTTCAATAACGACCCAGGAAAACCACATTTCTGACTGAATTCTTGCAGGTTAGGTTCGGGAACGGAAGGGGGAGGTGAGGACAGACAGCTGCTGCCAGCCCCAGGCAGATGCCCCTGGACAGCAGGATGAAGCCCCAGTACTCCTCAAGCCCCCATTGCTTGTGGTGTGGTAAAAACACCACCGTGCCAGTCCCTGGGGGTGAGCAAGCGGCCAGGATGGGATTGCATGGAAAAACCAGGCCTGCTGTTCCTGTCCCAGAAGGGATGGAGCCCTCCCGGGGTATGGGGCCTACAGCAGGCGGCCACAATGGCAGCAGCCAAGGGCATTTTCTCACTTCTTGAGCATTCAGAGCACACAGACAGCCCAGTCAGGGAACAACCAGGATTTCACAGAACCATTTAGGTTGGAAAAGACCCTTAAGGTCAACAGGTCCAGCCATCAACCCGACACTGCCAAGTCCACAATTTCCGAAGCAATGCCTTGAGATGCAAGAACGACGCTGTCACTAGGTTAACTGTGCAGCCATGAACAATTAATTTCTTAACTTTCATCTCAATTTCCTCATTATCTAATGTAAGGTTAGTCACACTGAAAGCACCAGCTTGACATCGGAATTAGTACTCAGCATAAAAAATCTTTCGAAAGACTAAAGGGCAACTTCCTCAGAAGCGTTCAGCCAGCTAATTCCTGCTAGATCAATAAATTCCTGCTAACGCCTGGGGAAGTTGGAGTCCAAGTCTTTGAGACGATGTCTGGGCTGCTACAGGCAGCTCGCAGAGGCATCCTGTGCCAGTGCAGGCTCCCCCACAGTATTTGTTTCTACGCTACAGCCGTGTCTGGGGCCCTCCCGGGATGACTTTAGGACTGCCCCGGACCTGGAGCAGAGCCCAAAGCAGTCAAAACACAGGTCAGTACCAGACCAAAATCCACGTATCTCTTATAGCAATTACACTCAGACAATGAACAGAGGTTTTCTACTGCATAGCAACAGGTATGTCACAGCAATAATTTGGGAAGAGGAGGAGAGATCATTATTATTTAATTATATTTGCTTGCACTGGAGCAAAATCTGTTCAGCTCATATTTGCCTTCCCTGATTGACAACAGTAAAGTGTCAGGAATCCCTTGTTTCTTCAGGACTAACCCTGAAACCCTTGCCTATGTCCTACGTTACTTTGAGCTGTCACAGTTGCAACTTTTAAGAATAAAAAAACAAATAAGCTTGTCGATGTATGAACACCCAGTTACACAACGTCATGACTGAAACTGTCACTTGCATGTCTAAAAAGCAAAGGTCAAGAATAAGCAAACATGGCAGGACGTACACGTCAGCAGATTTATTTATTGCTTGAACAAAACAGCAATCGAGAAAAGCCTCTGTGGGGCTTAGAGAAATGATCTGCTCAAATAACCTGCAAATCAGTGCAAACAGCGTGATGTAAGAGAAGTGCTCGTGTTACCGTGGTGAGAATAACTTCACAGAGTTTAGTTGGGTTAACCAGTTCCTTCTGCGAACCTCACGGATGGAAGAAAAAAGTCTTCATGTGCTGCTGAAAACACTTAGAGGGTCAAGATTCAAAATATTAAATTGAGAAGGGAGTTACTCCGCAAGTACTGAAGTGGCAGCAATATGCTGTAAGTTCCCCTACACACAGAAAAAGTGGCTTAGGGAAGGCTATCCAAATACACCACAGCCAACTTCGGTATCAGCTGGCAGCGCATAAAGGAAAACACTACTTTGAAAATGGGAAAAAAATTGATGGCGAATTGTAAAGGCACACTAGCAATATTTGCACAGAGATATTAAATCTGCTCTTATCACACGGTAAAAATAACTGCCCCATTCACGGCAGTGCCCGACCAAAGTGCCACCAAGCCACCCGGCGGCACACCGATGCCCACAGCGTGCTGCCAGCTTCAAGCCTCGGCGCCGCGCGGAGCCAGGCAGCAGCAGGGCCGCTCAGCAGACAGACACAAACTGTCCTGCTAAAGCCACCACGAAAGCAGAACACTGAAAACTCTGGCAATCGCTGCTCCCAAGGCATGACGGAGACAAAAACCACTAACTATTTTAAGGTTATCTCAAGGGTTCCCTCACAAATAGCCGGTTGCGAGCTGACACAGACATTTAATGAGAAATTGTGACAGACACGTGGCAACCTGCTGATACCGACTATTTTTACAGGCATCGCCAACTTACCTTCTCGTGTCTTCTCAGAAATAGGAAAGTAACTTCCCAGCATCAACAGCTGATGGCTATCACTTCAAAACGTGTCTACCAACCCTGTCTACAGACCCTGGCTAGCGTTATTTCATAAGCAAAGTGTGATTTGTGGCTCCTGGGGAGCCCTGCCAGCCAGCCTGCAGACCTGCAGAGCGATGAAACTGGTTTGCATCCTAGCGGCCACCTGCTGACCACGGGGAGCAGAATTCCCACCCAGCAGTTTTGGTAACACCTCGAAACAGTCTCTTCTTTTTTTTTATTTATTCTGAAAAGGAAGGGTTCTTTTCCTACTCTGGGTCTGAATTTTTCTGGCTTAAAGTCCATTATTCCATTCCAAAACAGTTCAAATAATTAATTCTTACTTCTGAAGACCGTGAACATTTAGATAAGAGAGAATATCAGGCTTGTAAAGACACCTTTAAATCCCTTGATGGAAGATTTAGGAAGTAGAAACCAATGACACCCAAGTACAACACCTCTTGCAATAACCAGAAGTCACTGCACTGTGCCTGCGTGGGTGCTGTCACCAAGATCTAGAAAAGAAACCTCCATCCAGCGTCACCGCAGCCAACCACACTCCCTGAGCTACAGCAAGTTTGAGAACAGGCCCTGCTAAAAACTTGCAAACAAGTGCTTGAAGTGCACTGTTAAGGGTGTATTTCACATCTTTTATTCTGAGATACTCTGTTTGAGTTTAGCATTGATCTCAAGTACATCTGCAACAGCAAAGCAAACAGCTTATCCGTAACGATGGCACTGCAACACGCACATTAGGTCCTAAGAGCAACTGATGAAGTGTTCCAGTCGCAGTCTGGCTGACAAAAGTTGTTCTCAGATCATAGTCTCAAAACAGGGCCTATTGAAGCAATTTCTGTACTTATTTAAAACAAACAAACAAAAAAACAGAACGTATTGGAGCATGAATATAAAATTATTCTTCATCTTAAAGGTTATCACTTTTGAAGAAATAATGCTCAGAACAAGAGCATCTTGACAGATCATCGCGACACGCCAAACAACTACGTAAGAAAGTTTTAAGGCATGTGACAACCAGAACATGATACAACAACCCACTTTTCCAAATCACCACCACCAAAGTGAAATACGAGCCAGGACTAAGAAGCCAAGTAATCATAAAAGATTAATGCAACTGACAATGGGCACAGGGGCTGGTATCTCTACGAACCAGAGATCAGGAGGCTGTAGTGCTTCTCGTTAAAGAATGAGCGAAAATAGCAAGAAATTAAAATAAATGTGTGCAGGCAGGCAGGTGAGGGGGAGGAAGGGTGGGGAGTATCATTAGAGGAATTCTGATTCCCAGCCTTCAGAGGCAATGGGCACTTTCAGATGGCGGGCATGCTAATCCAAATTCTATTTACAAGCGAGAGGTTGTTTTTTAATTTCCCTTCGGGAAGCGTGACAGCGGCACACTTAAATTCAGACGGAGATTCAGCCACAAACGCATCCCAAACACCCCGGCCTGGCTCTGGATGCCTGACAAAGCTCCGTCCACGTCGCATTTCGCCTTGGCAGCTGCTGCCCGCCCGCAGCGCAGCGAACAACGGGGCTCGTTCCCGATACAAACAACCGGAGAAACGATGGCAGCAGAGCACGGCGGCACGGGAGGCCCGGGGAGCCGACCCGTTCCACCTCGGAGGGCCTCGTCCTCCAGCAGCACCGGCGGTGCCAAGCCCTCAGCCCCCGGGCCGCGACCCCCCGCCGGCTCCGAGCGCCGATCCCCCGGGCGCGGCCCCTCCGCGGCTCTCGGGCATCTCCCAAGGCCTCCGGCCCGGCCCTGCCGCCCACCGCCGGCAGCCCCGATCCCCCGCTGCCCCGCTAGCGCCGGGAGGCCGCGGCGCCGAGCAGGCCGCAGCCATCCCCGGCCCCGTTCCCCGTCCCAACGCCCGGGCCTCGGCGTCTCAGCGCCGGCCCCGGGAGGCGAGGCCCGGCCCGGCCGGGCCGCGGTGGGCACCGGACACCGAGCGCCGCTCCCCCCTCCCCCGGTGCTGCCCCCGCAGCCCGCTCACCGCCGAGCTCAGCTCCGGGCGCTCCGCCGGCACCGACACGGACCCCGCGGCTGCGCCCCGCTCCGCCCCCGCCTGGCGCCTTCCGGGCCCGGTACGGCTCGGCACGGCTGGGATCGGCACGGCACGGCTCGGAGCTCCGCCCGGCCCGGCCCCGCAGCGAGCCCCGGGACCTCCCCGGTCCCCCCCCCGCGACGCAGCACCAGCGGGCAGTTTCGGTGTTTGTTGAGGTTTTTTAGGGGAAAACCGTACTGAGAGCACCCCGAAGTGTGTGCGGGGCGCTGGGCACCCAGCAGCCGGCCGGGCTTGCAAAGGAACCGATTGTGGAGGCAGCCTTGTGCCCAACGTGTCCCTCCGGGCTGCTGCGTGGCACCAGCACCGCCTGGGCGTGGAGCCCCGCTGCCGCCCGAGGGCCATGGACTGGACTTCACCCACCACAGCAGCCCTGCCACGACCACCAGACCCCAGGCCGCCAGCAGAGCACACGCTTGGCGTGGTGTCGGGGCACGTTGTAGGGCCATGGGGCTCGTTCCTATGATTCTATTTGGCTGTGGGCACAGAGGAGCTGCTTGTGGTTCGGTCGCCATCTCTGGAGGTCTTCAACAGACGCTTAGCTGTAGGGCTTTGTGATACGGTTTAGTGGAGGACTTTTTAGTGTTAGGTCAGAGGTTGGACTGGGTGATCTTGGAGGTCTCTTCCAACCTAGGTGATTCTGTGGGTGCGGGACAGCATGGTGCCAGGCACAGCCCAGAGCTCTCACCTCTGCCCTGGGGATGCCACTATGTGCGCTTTGTGGCAGGCTGGCATCCCGAAACAGATCACCAAGGCAATGTGGTGGGAGCGACCTAAACGGTGTCCTCCGCACGGGCAGGCTCCGTGTTGGGTTGTCATCTTAAGGCCCCCGTGTGCGTAGGGGCTGCGAGGTCAGCTGGGTCGCGTACTAAGGAGAACAGCGGCATCTGACCACATCCAAGGCCAACCACGCCATTTTATGTGCGAGGCCAACAGCGGCATTTCACTGTATTTGGGGCTAACAGCCTCATTTTGCTCCATCTGGGGCTACCCATGGCATTTTTCTGTATTTGGGGCTAACCATGGCACTTCACTACATCTGAGGCCTCCATCCCACAGCCCCTTCACTTTCAGCTCCAACGCCGGCGGACAGAGGCCCTGCGGTACCCGGGGCGCTGAAGAACGAGACCCTGGAGGAGCCCACCCGGGGGTGCCCCATCCCCGTGCCCCCCCCCCAGCCCCCCCGCCCCCTGCCGCAGCGCGGCGCTGCCCGGAAGTGCCACGTGTACGCAGCGCGCGTGCGCCGGGCGGCCCCGGTAGTTCCGGTGCGGCGCGGCCCCGCCCCTGGCGCCGCGGAGCCGAGCGGAGCCGAGCGGAGCCGAACCGGGCCCCGGGCGCCGCACGCAGCCATGGCCCAGCCCGCTGGGCCCGCCGCTGCCTGCCGAGCTCAGGGAGGCGCCGGGCGGCAGCCCTACAGCAACGGTGAGCTATAGGGAGTGGGGGGGGCGTCTCGGTGCCCGGGGGTGCCGGGACGGGCGGTGTGGGCCGCTCTCGGTTGGCGTATTTGGGGGGTTTTGTACCCAAATCCGTGACGGAGGTGCGCGGGCCTGGCCGTGGTACCGCGTCCTGTGAGGGCCCCGGGGCCTGGCTGTGCTGCTGGGGAGCCCCCCGGTGGAAGCGAGGCACCGGGGCCGAGATCGGGCAGCTCCCGGTGGGACCTTTAGAACCGGGAAGCGAGGCACGGGGTGAGCCCGGGCCGCGTCTGTGGCGGTGTGGGCTGCTCGAAGCCTTCCCTGAGCCCTCGCCTTCCCGCAGCCCCCCTTTCCCCCTTTCCCTAATTCTCCGTTCCCTAATTCCGTGCTTCTGCTTTTCGTGCCCCGTGAGCAGGGCATTACAACGAGATCCTTGGGTTTTTCTGCCACGCGTATGAGTAATTAAATGGGTCGGCTCGTTTTCCCCCTCCTGCTCCGGCAGCGTGTTTATAACTTCTCAAAAATCACATACAGCACGGCGTCACACGGCTGCACGGGTGCTTGTAGGGTCAGCGGTGTGGGAAGTGGATAAATGCAGGTTGAAAAAAATAAATGCAGGCTGAAAAGAGTCCCCATTCTCTCGAGCTTGGGGTCGTAGCAGGAAACGTCCAAGAGGAACGTCAGCTCATGGAGCGCTCGAGCGGGCTGAGTTACACGCTGGCATCGCTGCGTTTCAGCTGGTTTGGCTGTAGTTGGCCCAAGCGCCCAGTGGAAGTTCTGGGAGGTGGCCGGAGGAGGAGAGACGTCAGGCTGTCAGGTGTCTGAAAACCAGACCTGAAACCTAGAGTTACGCAAATAAAGGGTAATAAAACGAACCAGCAGTTACGGTGTGCTTGAGAGAGGGCATGGGTTGCTGGCCCGTTGAATAACTGGGGTTATTCGAGCGTGGGCTGTCCTTAGTGCTGTCGGGAAGGTGCTGCGATCCTCGGCTTTTGCAGGAAAAACAACATTGCCTAAAAGCGATCTAGAACGTACCGAGAGTGCTGTTAAGGTAGCTGTAATGGCCTGTGAGGAAAGAAAGCTGTCAGCAGAAGATAAATCGTAATCCAGCCGCTAGCCCTCCTCCCGATGCGTCGCTCCCCTCGCCGTCTGCAGGTAACCACCTCCCTGACTCCCTGTGCCCGGCCGAGGCGGCAGCGGCTCTGGCAGCGGAGCCGCACGCTGCTGACCTGGAAACGGTTGGGCAGCGAGCAGCGGGTTGCCTGGTAACAACCTCCTCCTTGGCTTGGGTTTTAATAGCAGCGGTACTCGCTGCTCACCTCACCGCGGAGCGCTGATTTGCTCTTCGGCTGGCAGATGCGGAGCGTAAACAAGGAGGAGAAACGCACTGGGAGAGAGCTGTTTGCTCCCCTCGTGTGATGGCGTGGTGCTCCGAGGCCACGAGCTGCTTTGGGGCTGGTTGGATGTGGCCAGCTTTCGCCGCTTGGGAAGCAGCGGGCGGGCTCAGCCATTCCCCATCTCTTAGGAATTTTAAATGACCTTGTATACGTAGGGGTGCCTCATGCTGCTAAGTAGGTGGTCTCGCTGTTGTCCGTGGTGTCCCGAGGTAGGTGACCTTGCTGGATTCCTGCTCAGCCCCCAGCTTCGCAGAGCGGTGCAGGAAAGGAGCAGCAGCGTACGGGGAAGCTGGAGAGCCTGCGAGCCATCTACTGCGCCTCCCTGAAGGGGTCAGGTCAAAATGGGTACCTGACAGCAGCAAAAAGCAAGTTCTGAGAAGTCTTTGTGCAACTGAGAAGGCCTTTGAGAAGGGTTAACGCCCCTCGGTGCTGTTGCTTTGGTTTTGATGGCAGCTTTATGCAGGCCTGCCTTGAAAGTGTGAGTTGTGCGAAGGCCATCGAGGCTTTTCACTGGGCTTCTGACTTGAAAAAATAAAAACAAGTTGAAATTTGGAAGATTGCTTTAAAAATCAAACTCCTCACGGCACAAAGTATCATAAAAATGATTCCTGGCTGGGCTACAGAGTCGTGCCCCAAGGTGAATAACCAAGTTACACAATTAATCTCTCTTTGTTCTATACCTTTTGTACCATTTAGTGTAACGTTACATCAGTATACGTGTGCTACGGTTCTTACATAAGAAACCTTAGTCACTTGTAGAGCTGGCAAATTGAATTTACAAGTCACTTGGTAAATCAGTTGTTGAAAGCCCACCTGATACACGCTGCGGGGTGATGTTCGGAGGTGAGTCATAACCGTAGGAATTCTCAAGTTTGCAAGCTTTTGGTTTCGACACCCTTGGTTTTGGAGGATTATTAATTACGAAGAGTTATGAGCAGCTTTGTAGGGATAGTGGGCCATAAGTGGGTTTCCTAACTGGAAGGCAGACAGCACATTATGATTAATGGGTACAGAATCTTATGCTGTGTCCTTCTTAGGCACAAATAACAGGCAGGGCGAGGTCAGTACCGCTGTAGTACTACTGCCTTGGCCGAGCGGTCAGCGTGGAGATGCACGCAGTGTTCAGTGGGTGACAGCTTTTTGTCAACTGCAGCCTGAGGCTTTCTAGGGAATGCTGAGCTGAGTGGCGGTCACGATATTTGCCCTACCGAGGTACTTCACTGTGCCTCGTTGAGCTTATTTTGTTGTGTACATGCCTGAGTTTCAAGATATTATAACTCAGAAATGTGAACTTCTCCCCTTCTGAAGTTTAACCAGAACGTTTCCGTAGCTCGGAAAGCAGCTGCCTTTATTTTATTGCTAACTGAAATTGTGGGATTTCATTCTGGTGGCAGCTATTTGCAGCACTTGTGTACGAAATGTACTTCCGCGCGCTCATCTCTGCGGCGTGCTTTTGAAAATGTAAGTGTTGAATCTGGCAGGGGGTTCTGGTCTGGAGAATTAAATGCTTTTGTTTTTCTGGGTTCAATGTTTTATTTTCCAGAAACTTAACTAATTCTGGAAAGCAGTACAGGGTTACGAGTAAAAGAATCACAAGACTAAACCATAAGGAGGATCTGTCTTGATTTCAGGCATGGAACCGTGTACGGGGAATGTCGCCAACGTTCACACTGTATGTCTGGGAAAAAATAAAGCCACGTCAATGTGACTGGCTGATAAAATAAATGACACAGCATTGGAGAGCATTTGGATGTTTTGTACGAGTTGTGTCTGGCCATGGCATGAATTACCCAGTGCTTTCTGCTCAGAAGGACTTCACCTGGAGATTTCTCTCCCCTTAGGCTGGCCGTCCCTTCTGTGGGAGCAGTGGCCTTCCTGCTGGAGCGCTCAGTGAAAACATTGTCCAGGTTCCTGCATACAACAGAACTGATGAAGCCCTACCAGGGCCGTTTACTCTTTTATTAACCTTGTTTGTTTTTTTTTTTTTTTTCAAGTGATTAATGCTGATTTCAGCTCTACCACCCAACAGATACATAAGAAGCACCGTTAGCCTCTCGAGTTTATTTTCTCGATTGGTGAATTATTCCGCGATAAATCGCTCTTCGTTGCGTGTTCTCGGCCAGCTGGCTGTTGTTGCGAGCCGTATGTGCAGGAATAGTTCTCCTGCTAAATTTAGCTGCAGAACCTTTACGGATTAACTCTGTCACTTGAGAAATAGCAGGGTGACTTACGCTGAAATTGGCCGCTCGTCTCTTTGCCCTAAGCTAAAGTTGAAGTTGGTGTCAAGCCCCAAGTGGAGCTGAGCTGTTAGGTGAGGGTGGCTCCTGCCAGCCGCGTGGCAGTGCCCTCCTCCTCGCTCGGCCGGCCTTTGGGTGTTGCTGGAGATGGAAATAGCATCGGGTGTGCGTTTCGGTCCGGGAGGGTGGAGTTTGCTCAGGCACTGGGTTGCTTAGTGTGCTGCATGGTTGGGAGGCTACTGTAAAAACAAAAGAAAAAATCACGAAAAGATCTAAGTGTTGATAGCAAAATACTGTCAAACTCATGTTCCTTGTAGTACTACTTCCACCTCTTGTACCTGATGTTTTTTTTAAAAAACAAAAACGACTTCTGTAACGTGGAGATCGATAACATCCTAAGGAAGGGGAGTCCCAGGAACATGTTTATTTTCAGCAGCAATACACGACACTGACTTTTTAAAGCTTTTTTTCTCCTAGGTCCTGTTCAAAATCAAATGATGCATCCTTCGGATGCCCAGGGATACAACCCTGCAGTTCCAGGATCGTACTCCCATCCGAAGGTTCCTCCGCCTCAGCCTTCTGGACAGTACAACTACAGCGGCTCCCAGAATGTTTCCCAGTTCAACAGTTACCAAGGGCCTGGGCAGACTCTCAACAGACCACCAGTGGCACCTCTCTCTGGGTCACCAGTGCAGCAACCAGGTCCCGTACCTCAAGTGCCGCCGCCTGCGTTGCAAAACTCAGCTGCTATATCATCTGCTGGTAGCTTTCCTCCCGGAGCTGGCCCCCCGATGCTTTCAAACTGGCACTACAGCCAGAGCGCTGTGAGTCACCCGGCCGGGACGCCAACAAGCCACTTGGCTCACGGGACGGGGACAGGGTCAGCTCAGCCATCGCCCTCGTTATCAGGAAATACAAATCCTCCAGGAAGTTATCAGTATGCTGCTTCTCCAGGAGGGCCCTTGCTTCAGAACAGCTTTATGAAGCCAGGTAACCATTTTTTTTTTTTTTTCAGCTGGCTGCCAGCGCCAACTTTTCTGTATCGTTTTTAAGAAAAAAGTCCATAGAACTCAGTCTGCAGCAGCCTTTTGCTCATGGGTACCAGATGGTCAAAACAGATGATTTGAGAAAACGCACATCACAAAATCTGGGTAACTTCTTTGGGTTAGAAATGGAAATTGTGTCCAAAATTTCATTTTGCTCAGGTGGCTGAAGCAGGTAATTCCTTAGCAGCGGCTCATTGTTTTGGGAAGCTATGTGTAGGTAATGTTTCCGTGGCCTTCGCCATTCCTTGGGGTGTTTGAAGCGTTTGTGTGCTTCAGTCAAGTGAGGACTTCCAGACTTCACAATTGAAAAATGTTAAAGCAAATCTGTTTTCTTACAAAATGCTTTTAGCCTCGTTAGACATTTCTCTTGATTGTAGTTCCATGTTTTATCCTGGGGTGACTTTATTACAGTTGATTGGAATAAACAATTAGTGCTCTGGAGTTCATGATGAAAATGGTAAATGAGAAACTTTGGAAAGGGGCATATGGAATAGAATTCTTGTACACAGTAATAGAATTCTTACATACATTTAGTGAAAGTAGCATATGGAGTAGAATTCTTATACACATTCAATGGCGAATCTTCTTGAGCAATTTCCTCATAACGTTTTTGTAGAGCAGCGATCACTTGTAAAATTAATTTAGCTCATTTTGCTGATGGTGCTCATTCTTAGCACAAAGGTCTGCCAGCTCCATGCCCAGCCTCAGGCTGCCTGTCTCAGACACAATCTGTACGTTACTGTCTTTCATCGTCTTGTTGAAGATCAGCATCCTGTCTGGAGGGCTCTGTTTTAGACTCTTCTAGTTCAGTATGCTCTGATGTGGGGCTGTCCTACAACTTTATGAAGTCCAGAGTTCATAATTAAAATGAGGATGCTTTAAGTGTCTCTTAAAATTCTTACCAGGAATTGTAATAAATAACTGAAAGGGATAAATAGCATAACATAATATACAAATAACATCCTAAATAACAGCTACAGGGACCCAGTGTGACAGAAACAACTTGAAGTTGTTGAACCTTCTCTTCTACATGTGTTAGGATTTGTCTGGTACTGCTTATCACTTGAATAAGAGGAATGTGTTTTATCTATTTAGTTTCTTAAGAAAAGTCTTCTGTGACTTTTTCAGTTGGGTTCAGCTACAAATGAATCTCTTTACAGGATCTGCACCTCCACCAGTGACTCAGCCTTTAACTCCTCTCCACCCTCCCGCAAGGCCACCTTTAGGACCCCCACCGGTTGGTGGTCCACCTTTAATTACGCCATCGACGCTGACAGCGGGACCCCCTAATACACAGTCTCTGCTAAATTCAGCTGCGAATCAAGAAGGTAAGAAATGAGTTGCTCTTTTTGTTGATTTTGGACATTCCAACTTGCTGTAACGTGCAACCAAATCAAGTACTCTGCTTCTGTTAGAGAAATGAAGCTTACACTACTACAGCACACTAATGCGTTATCTGGAAGGAGCATGCAAGGAAAGAACAAAGTATTTCTTGTTGGTAGTTGTTAATAAAAATAATGAACATTTAGACATATATTTAAGTGCTGTTTGACATACCAGTGTCTCACACAGTGGCCATCTTTATTTTTTCTTTTTGGTATTCTAAGATCTGGAAGTTTTGATTTCTCTGCACACCTGACTGCTGTGGAGAATATATTCTGTGTGTTAATTCCTGTATCGTTTTATCCTGCAGGGAAGGCTTAAATGTGAACCCTGCAAGTTGTTGCCTGTTTTACATAAGTGTTCCTTGCTTTTCCTTTCTGCGTAAAATCAGTGAAATGTATTTTGGATTTGTTCCTTTTCTGAAGGTACTTACTAGAGGCTGTGAAGGCTGTCAGCTGTTGAAGACGTATCTGATTTTCTCTGACTCCTGTGGGGCCTGCACAAATATGCCATTGTTTAAGAACTCATCAGAGCTCTGTATCAAGCAGACCTGCAGTTGTATTGCACTTAGAGCTCACGTTAGATGGGATGATGTGGTAGTTGGCAGTTTTATTTTTATATATATATATGACTTTGTTCTGTCAAAACTGTTGGTACCTTGCATGTTCAGATTGACAGCTTCTTGTATGTGCTAGCTGTACTGAGTGCAAGAATAGTATATTCAGATTTAGCTTAGTTTTGAACATACAAAAGGCATTAGAAACTGCTTTTGCTTAGAAAGTCTCCTTTCATAGTAAAAAAAAGAGACATTTTCAGGGCTCTAGAGAGAAAAATGTTTACTTTGAAGCAAGTTTGACTGTTTCTTACTTGTGCATAATGTAGTAGGTTCCTTCCACTGGGTCATCTTCGAAGACTTTAATGATAATAATCATGTAAATCGAGTACCTCCTTCCCTTTAACAATTGATACTTGGTTTTATATGTTTAGACATAGCAAGCTTAGAATATGTTGTCCTTTGGGAGGACTCTCAATTTCAAGGTTTTTCTTATCTCAAGTGGAATTTGTATCTTGACTGGTATGTGACCATATCAGAACTGTTGGTGTTTGGTAAACAGAACTGGACAAAGTGTATAAGCGAAGGGAGCTTGTTTCCATGTGATTTTGATGGAAAAAGTATTTCAGGGAGCTCTGTACCTACATTCCGAGATGCTTTGAAAACTGCAGCTAGCATACAAACCCTTCCTCTGATGAGAATGAGTCTCCTGACATGCCTTACTGCCTATTAGCTTGGAATTTGTGGAGTATTCCCAATTTAAAGTAATCTGAACAGCTCATTCAACCAGAAATGTAGGCTTTGTTTTCCTTCAAAAAGTTTGTGGGTTTTCATGAATGTCCTTAGAGGTCTTTTCAGCAGAGGAAGTGCATGAGATAAACAGCTAGGATATGTATTCATAATTAAGTTTTGTCTTGAGACAGTGTAAATCAAAACTACGCTGATCTCCATATTCATCCAGCAAAGAGAGTTGCTTTTCATTTACCTCATTACAACTTCTTAGTAACTAGTTAATTTTCTTACTGTGACCTCTTTAACAGGTGATGCTACATCTGCTGCTAGCGATGGGTCCGCGGTCCAAAATAGCTACGATGCAATAGAAGGAGGTGGCCTCATGGGTAAGGTTTTGGAATTAAAAATGCTTACCATTACATAACATTTTTAAGAGTTTAGGAAAGATAGAAGTTTAGGCATTTATGTACAGACGTACTTTGTTCAATGTCTGTCTCAAAACTAGATATATTTGAAGCATTGACAGACTGTATATGCATGCAAGTTTTATAGAGCAGCTAACGTTTTGTGGAATTGGCAACACTTGTCAACTGCTTACACTTAAAAGTTAAATAACAAAAAGCCCTCCTGATGTGATAATGCCTTGACCAAGCTGCACTTCTTCCATTCATCTTAAATATTTGTCTTCTCTACTTCTAGCAACCCCACATCCTTCTCCTGCACCCCCGAATCTTAAGATGAACAGAAATGTTGGCTATTCTTACCCTGCCTTGCCACCAGGCTACCAAAATACTTCACCACCTGGAGCACCAGGAATGCAAGCATCTGCTTTGCAATATCCAGATGGATCAAAACATTTCCACCAGGTAAAGGTTGTCTCTTTTTCTCATTACTACCCCAATGCACTTGAATTAATAATAATAATAATGCAGCAATCTGTGTTGTGTGTCAGTGGGGTTCTGCTTCTGTAGTTCCCTGTTCTCTGTGCCACTAGTTCACGATGATAGATGTATCCAGAAATTAATGCTTTTGTTGTCAACTTGACACCAGTCTGGAAAAATTGTGCCAGCTCTGCCTAAATTGTCTTATTTTTAAATCTGCCCAGAATATCTTTCTTCTAATTTTTTTCAGCTGCTTTGGGCATGTTCTTCTTCCCTCGGGTCACTATTGTTAACTGAAGTATTTTTTTCCTGAACTTTCAGAGCAAACCGACTGATGTTTTTGCCAGCTGGGCCTCTGTGTTTCAAGGGTTTTGTAGCAAATATGATATTTTTTACCTCCAGTATGTTACGTGCTAAAGTCCAAGTGTATGTAACAAGTAGTATTTCTAAATATACCATTTTCATACAATTGCAGTTAATGTGCACAAAAAATGAAAGGTAGATATGTTTGATTTTTAAATGAACTGGGTTTCATCCAAATAATCAATGCTAATTGTGAAATTTTGACTCTAGCCTCCCCTAGGCACTAATCACTTAACTGCATCTATGGGTTCCCTGAGCCTCCAGCAAGAAGGATTAAGACCCGTGAATCTTCTTCAAGAAAGAAATATTCTTCCTACAACCATCTTAAAGGCTCCTGTCCCAAACTTGCATGAAGACATCCAGAAGCTCAATTGTAATCCAGAGTAAGATTATCAATTTGCTATAATTCATCAAAATAAATTCCTAGTTGTAAATGTAACTTTCAAAAATATTTCCTTATTTTTGTGAGCATAAAACATTGAAAATGGGCTTCAGTGTTTTAAGATAAAGGTAGTAAGTGGATTAAATTTTGAAGTGAGGAAGACAGTGTAGAATATTAATTACCCTTTTCCGCTTGTTGATATCATCTGCTTATTAGCTGTTGACTTTGTAGTCCTGAAACAGTCCATTGATTTCTGATGTCAGAGTATAACCAATGCCATTGATTCAATTTTGAGCAACATTTCTTTTTTAAGTAAGAAAGCCTCACACACATCCCTTAGAAAAGTCATTTAGGAAACGTTTTTAATGCCTTAACAGTTCGTCAAAATGTGGTGTTTGAATGTGCACCATGGCTTTAAACCAGGTATGTTCTACTGCAGGTGTTAGGAGATCACGTGTCTCCTCTTGCTGTTGCTTTTTGTTAGAATCTAAAAATAGTTGTATGGGATTAATTGGATAATTCCATCAGTTAAGCACCTCATTACTGTTTACAAAATTTCGTTGATTTGTGTTCCTTTCTCTGGAGCCAAGACTGGGGCAGTTAGCAGAGCTTGCCCTTTCCTTTATGTGGTGCACACGCTGTAATTTGAATGACCTGCTATTTTCATTTTAGTCTGGGACGTGTTTCAAGTAACTGTTCTCCATAACAAGAGGATAACGTAACCTTCATAATCCTCCTGTTAGGGTTCTCAGCTGCTACCAAGTGTTTTTTCTAAACCTGCCTCACAGTGTACAAGGAAATTGTGTAGGAAATATGAGGAGAAATAAGACGTTTGTGAGGCAGTTACAAATAAGTACAATGCAAAAAGTTTGCGATGTAGCTGCCACTGAGTGTGACTGAGATCTAAAATAGGAATTAACTCACTAAAGTGAGGTAAATCAAGAAGGCTGGGGATGCAGAAGCATGCATGACCTCTGTATTGAAACTAACCAAAATACTTGCATTACAAATAAAAATTTGCATATTTGCAGAAGTACTGTGCATGACTGCACTTTGCAGCAACCGCTGGGTTCTGAAGTGTCTGAAGTTACAGCTGTGGGGTTGTTTGTAGTTATTTTAACTTTGCTGCTTCAGATCAGTATAAAGGCCACCTCAAAAAGTTACCCCAAGATAATGGTTTGTATATAAAGATTTGGTGCAACTCTGAGCATTGTTAGGCTTAACTTTGCCTGAAGTGACTGAAATGACGGGTTTCCACATAAAGAGCGTGTGTATAAAGTAACGTAAGAACTAAAGCATGTACTGTGGATAAAGCTCAGACTGAAACAGAACAATGTGACAGAGTTGGAGATGATGTTTTATCTGGGAATGGATGTCACCAGCTCTGGAAAATATAAAGGATGCTACGCACTACTGAAATGACAATATTTCTTACCTGAAAGTCACTAAAAATAGCCCTTTATTCTCTGTGTAGGTTGTTCCGCTGTACCCTGACCAACATTCCTCAAACTCAGGCCTTATTGAATAAAGCCAAACTTCCTTTGGGGCTCCTGCTTCATCCTTTCAAAGACTTATCGGTATGAGAAATATCTAAAACTTTAAATGCTGAAATATTAACTATAACTTCACTCAAGTGTGTCCAGACTCAGAAAAGGGATTAGAAAAGGAGTGCAGTTATGTTGGCTGCTCTTGGCCTAGAAAAATTGCCTTGGTAACTGACATTTCTCTGGTCCATGCAGATTGCTGTCATTTATCTGAGATTTTTCTCCATGCTATTTTTAAACTTTCAAGCCTTACTTCTTAACCAAAAAAAAAGCCACCCCAAACTTAAAAAACAAAACAAAAAACAACTTGGAGTGCAGAAGTCAGACTGTGACAGAAGGCAACTCATGTAAATACCACTCCTGCTTGAATAGCTGTATTTTGTCACACAAAGGTTGTAGTTAATTTCCTATACCAAACCAAGTACTGATTCTTAATTTAGTTAAGCATTAACAAAGTTAAAGGGGTTTGGCTGTCCACAGATACCCAGGAGACTTTGAATTTGGCAGTGCATCTTTTAAGTGTTACTGTTTTTCACAACTTCAGTGATTTTTTCTGAATACATACTGCTGTTTTTTTCCTGGGATCTTTGCCCTGCATTGAATGTCGAGTTTGTTCTTGCACCATAAATGCAAAATTCAAGACTGTGGAGGCTTGAAAGGGGAACATAAGCAGCCAAATAGATTAGAGCTAGGTTCTGACCAGTATTATTATTAAGGAATTTTGTAGGAGTGCTGTGTGGATGCAGAAATACTTGTTCCTTAAACAAGTATGCTTTGACTAGCTAGCTAACCAGGAAGCACAGTGTAGATTGTTGTTATCGTAGCTGAATGGCTGTAGTGTTCATGCTTTAAAATAGGAAGCTTTTCTTTTCCAGCAATTGCCAGTGGTCACTTCAAGTACTATTGTGAGATGTCGTTCCTGCCGGACGTATATTAACCCTTTCGTCAGCTTTTTAGACCAAAGGAGATGGAAATGCAATTTGTGCTATAGAGTGAACGATGGTAGGTTTTAAACGCGCTCGTTGTTTTGAACTGCTACGGCTATCCTTTCCCACCTTGACCTTTGAGATGGCAATATTGTTGACTGGGTCAGTGCTAGGGTTCATCATTTTTTATGCTGAAGTCTGACACAGTCTCCCACGGTAGGACAGGTGACAAAGTTGCTTCCCTACCTAGTATATATAGTTTTCCAAGAAGTGTTGCTGAACAGGCAAAAAGAGTTGATGCATTTGTTCTAAAATGTAATACTAGCTTGAAGTAATAATGTGTTAATTTATCCGCCCAGTTCCTGAAGAATTCATGTATAACCCTGTGACAAGAGTTTATGGAGAACCTCATAAAAGACCTGAAGTCCAGAATGCTACTATTGAGTTTATGGCTCCATCTGAATACATGGTAAGGTTTTACTTATTCTCTCCCTTAGTTTTATTTCCAGAGGGAAGTGGGGGGGAGGTGAAATACAACCTTTTTGTAGAGGGTGCTTTCCAGTTTAGTATGGCAGTTACTGCTTCAAGGAGTACAGGAGAAGTCACAAGCATTACTTCAGATAGGTTGTCATTTATAAACATTTATGATTTCATAGTTGTGTATTTAGAATATGTAGGTGTTTGTGGGTCTTTTGAAAGAAAACCACAATTATAGAATCATCCAGTGGGAGAAATGCATCTAGAAATTTTCTGTCATCTGTACGCTGCTCTAATAGAGTTTAAGCTTGCAGTAGAATAACCCCCATTTAATAAATGTCACTTTGAAAATCAAAAGCAATCTTTTCTTTGTCCAGCTACGTCCACCTCAGCCACCTGTGTACCTCTTTGTATTTGATGTCTCTCATAATGCAATAGAGACAGGATACTTGAATACAGTCTGCCAGACCTTGTTAGACAATCTTGACTTGTAAGTAAAAAGAATGTCCTTTTTTTTTGGTCTCACAAAACTTGTGATAGACATTAACATGCTAATGCTTCCTGTCTGTAAGAAAAGTTTCCTGATTTTGGCTCGCCACAGCTAGTGTTGTACAGAAATGTAGTATAAAGCTGTAGTCATTTTTCCTTTCACAGCTGCACCGGTATATAAGGTGATTTTGAGGCACATCTCAGACTGGGTCTTTTCCACCTTCACCAACCCCAAAGAGGAATAAACATCATGTTAATGATGTGTTTAGAATTATATCTTCTAAAAGCTGAAATTTAGATGAGTTTTCATTGGAATTTATGCATGCATTTAATTAACTTTTCATTTTTTTTAAAAAAAAAGTGCTAATTAACTTTTCATTTAAAAAAGTGCTATTTGCATAAGCTGGATTTATGTACATTCAATTTGTGCTATAGAGTGAACGATGGTAGGTTTTAAATGCACTCATGTATATAAATCCAGCTTAGTATTTGCAGCTTGTTTCTTTCCTGTATCTTTGTATTTTTATGTTTGATATATAGTAGAGTTGATGTCCAGCTTTCTACTTGACTAACATTGGAAAACGCTGAAAAATAACTCACTCATGTGGGATTCTTACGTGTCGTTCCTTTCTGAAGGGGCTTCTATGCTGAACTTCTAAATAAGGTTTGAACATAAAACCTAAAAACACCTGTTGCCGTGTCTGCAAACACATTTATTCTTCCTAAGTGTTGTTCATCCATTTTTTATTACCCTCTTAAAAAAACAAAATCTTGGATGTCTGCTGGATGATTCTACTATGAGCTCCTTTTTTTCCTCCAGAATAATTTAGTGAAGCTGTTGCAATATAGCTGTTCAGCTACTTGCTAACAACGTTGGACAGGTGCAATGGATGTGGTTTTAAATTAAAAAAAAAAAAAAGCTTGTAGAAATGAAATTTCATCTTGCTGAACACCATATGTCTGCTTTTTAGGCTTCCCGGGAATACTAGAACAAAAATAGGCTTCATCACATTTGACAGCACAATCCATTTCTACAGTCTTCAGGAAGGTCTCTCTCAGCCTCAGATGCTCATAGTTTCAGATATTGAAGGTATGCAGAGAAAACTTTTGTGGTTAGTACCTATTAACGACTGCTGGTTTTGACAGCCTTTTAAAAATATATCTGGTAGGAGCTTCTAGATCAGATCATTAATCTCTCTAGGAATGGCTATAGAAGTAGCATATATCTGGGTTCCTTTGAGGCCCCTGATGTCTGAGCAATGCTGTGGCTGCTCATGACTTAAAACATGAAGACAGCCTTCTGAAAAACAAAGATGGCCTTCTGAACTTTTATTTTTTTTTGTACAATTACCTAAATTTCTGTTAGGATTGTAGTTGAAATAATGATACTTGGTAAATTGTGGTAGATTCTTAGTGACTAATGCTTAGTGATGGTCTTTTGCCTTTACTGTCAAGTTGCCTTTCAGTTATGTTAAGGGGCGGGGTGAAATGAATACTAGACAATCTTCTATGCACTTTTACTCGGTAGGCTTTATTATCCTTCAAGCCTTTTGACTGCTATTCTAAAATGCCATTCTAGCCGCAGGTATGCTGGGGTTGGATCAATGTTTGAATGGATTTGCACATTGATACTATATTTTTTCAACAGATGTAATGATTGGCAAATACAGTTCAGGAAAGATTTTTTAAACAAACAACAACAAAAAACTAACACTTTTTTTTCTTCCAGATGTATTTATACCAATGCCAGAGAACTTATTAGTAAATTTAAATGAAAATAAAGAGGTAAGAACTGCCTTAAATAACTAGTGACATTTACATAATATGCTTGATAGTTTGTGGATTACTAAATAGTCTTTCATATCTCTGTTTAAATGACAAGTTTGGGGTGGGGAAAAAGTCTTTTAATTTATCTATTTGTAAAAATTTAACAACCTGAAACAAGACAATACTTGACTTTTGCTAGGGCTTTTTTTTTTTTTTACTACCTTAATATTGGCAGTATTAGAACATGTTTATATACACTCAGCAATCTTCTCTATGAAGAAAATGCTGTTAAGACTCTAGTCTTAATATTTTTATCTTCTAAATTACAGCTTATTCAGGATCTACTGAGGACCTTGCCACAAATGTTTACCAAGTCGCTGGAAACTCAGAGTGCTCTCGGGCCTGCGTTACAGGCAGCCTTCAAACTGATGTCCCCCACTGGAGGCAGAATCTCTGTCTTCCAGACACAGCTTCCATCTGTGGGAATGGGAGCGCTGAAATCGCGAGAAGAACCGAACCAAAGAGCAACTGCAAAGGTTAGAAAAAGTTGTTTTTTAAAAAGAAAAAGATTCAAAGAACTGACAGTCCTGTTCTGTACATGTATATGGCTATGGAATTGCCTGTTTGAGGTGAATTTTGTGGTTCTTTTGTTGGGTTAACCTTCTAACTACTTGAGTGAAGAGAAGGGGGACGGGAAACGATTACTGTAAATGTAGATTCATCACCTGATTCTTTAAAAGATGTTACTAAAATCAGTGGTGAAAAATCAAATATTAGTGTCCCTGAAAACAAGTGATAAATATGTGAATCTTGAATCTCCTTTGTATATCATAATGTTCCCTTGTGTTAACAGGACATACATCTGACTCCATCAACTGACTTTTACAAGAAGTTAGCCTTGGACTGCTCAGGACAACAGGTTGCAGTGGATTTATTTCTTCTTAGTGGTCAATATTCTGACTTAGCTTCTCTAGGTAAGCCATATGAAGTTGTTTTGGGGCATCTAACTTCTAAACTTCTTGACAAATACATGAAATCTATATTAGCATTTAGAAGATGAACAAATCTAGTGTGTCAAGATGCAAATACATCCTTGAGCAGTGACACTGAACAGAAGGCAGTATTTCAGTCTTTCCTAATTTAGCATAACTGTTTTCACATTCTCCCCTTAGTGAGTCAGGATTTCTATGGTCCTGGTATAAGTGGTTGAAATCTTTCTTCGTTGCTGCCTTCCAGCCATCAGTGTTAAGCCTACCATTAGGGTAGGCTTACTAGTGTTTTAATTATTTTCTTCTCCATTTAACCAGACTTTTGAGTGACAGAGTACCTGTAATTTCAGGCCATTTCATGCCTCTATACATAATTGAATATACAGTTGTATTACGTCTATGTCTCTGTATGCAGGCTATGACTGTGTAACAGAGCTATTTGCAGGTGTGAACTGTTTAATAATTAAAGGTAATATCACATTCCACTGGCATGTTTAAAGGCAACTGTATTCACTCTGGCATCGTATGGTTTTGTTTCAGGTTGTATATCAAGATATTCGGCAGGTAGTGTCTATTACTACCAATCTTACCATCATAAACACAACCCTGTCCAGGTGGAGAAATTGCAAAAGGAGTTAAAGCGATATTTAACTAGAAAAATTGGATTTGAGGCTGTCATGAGGATAAGATGCACCAAAGGTTTGAATGTGTTTTTTGGGAGTGGGGCAGGGGATAATATTTGCTGTTTTTTGGGAATGTTTTGATTCATATGATTGATACTTTGGCTTTTATGTAAACTTAAATGGTTAAAAGACAAGGATTAGGAAAGTAAATCTCAGTACCAGCAATTGGACCATTTTTATGACTGTAATTGGAACTGAAAAGTCAGTTAAAATTCTGTATTTTATAACGGCTAAAGCTGGAAGTTTTTCCAGTCTGCTCTTTTTTAATAGCGCAGAGACTTGCTATTACTCTACATTGATTTCAGAATTCCTGGCTTCTGCTAGGCTTTGTGGATTCTGCAGATTAGTAATCTGTTTGGAATATTTACCTTTCTGAAGATGCTTTATTTTATTCAGAAAGATCTTAACCTTCTGATACAGAACAGGAGTGTTGGATGGGTAACTGGCATCTGTAGTTCACATCTGACTAAAAGAAAATTGATTCGGTTTAATGCTTATCCCATAGGTCTTTCCATTCATACCTTCCATGGGAACTTCTTCGTAAGATCTACAGACTTGTTGTCATTACCCAATGTAAACCCAGATGCAGGATATGCCGTGCAAATGTCAGTAGAAGAGAGCCTTACTGATATGCAGGTTGTTTCTTTTCAGTCAGCCCTTCTGTACACGTCTAGTAAAGGTAAGATGTATGATAGGTAGTGTTAGCTGAAACTAGTTATATTCAGATCAGTGGTTTTGTGTACATTTATAAGCTGTAATTCAGTTGCAGTTACAAATTATTTTATCAAATGTCAAGATAACAGCTCTGATGTGTTACTGCATGTTGATGTTACTGCTTCTAGACCAGGAAGTTTCCTGGGAAACTTACTCTGGTCTGCAAATAGGTGGGCTTAGCCTAGGAACTGAGAACTAACAGTTTTTAAAAGCTACTGGTTAACAGCCTGGTTCAGTTTGTATGATAAATGGCATTGAATCATATCTTTTTTTTGCTTATTTGTTGTAACACAAATCGGCTGATAGTGTTAATGGGGAAATTATCCAATTAATGAAAGCATTTAAGTGTGGCAAAAGTTACTGAATAAACAGTGGCATTCTTGTATTCCTTCATAAAAAAAAACAAAGTTGTTTTTTTTCTTGTTTTGTACAGGCGAAAGAAGAATTCGTGTCCACACGATGTGCTTACCTGTTGTAACAACACTGAGTGATGTGTATGCGGGGGCAGATGTACAAGCTATCACAGGGCTGTTAGCCAATATGGGTAAGAATGATAAGAATTTGTCTGGATATGTATACTAAAAGCTTTAGGGATATCATCCAGTAATCTTCTGAGAAGTTACATTAGAAGTAACGATTCTCTCTGCTTTTAATGCTTGGCTTAGGTAAAATATCAGTATAGTTGTATGTAGTCACCTGGCCTTAGTCTGGTGCATCATCATACTTTTGGCTGTTAATACTTAAAAAACCTCTTAGTCCTTGGCTTTTTTTCTGAATCGTTTATCTTGACTTCTACAGTACTGTAGTAAAAACTTGAGCTGCATGGGAGTATATGCTCAAATGAGAGGAGTTAACCTATGTGACTTACTACACAAGGAAGAAAAGCCCCTTTCTTGAGCCTTATGCTTTTTTTTTTTTAAGCTGTGGACCGATCAGTTTCTGCTACCTTGAGTGATGCTCGAGATGCTTTGGTCAATGCAGTGATAGACTCTTTATCTGCTTACCGTTCGTCAGTCCTAAGCATTCAACAGCCTGGTCTAATGGCCCCCAGTTCGCTACGGCTCTTCCCACTTTATGTACTGGCACTCTTAAAACAGGTAAGTCATGCAAAAAGAGCATAGTTGTCTATGCTTGGAACGTCAACCTGAAGTAAAAGAGCATGTGCAAAATAAACTATGTTGAATTTAGTTTCTCACTTTTCTTTAACGGTCAAATTAAATGCCTGATTGTTTGCAGAAAGCATTTCAAACTGGGACGAACGCACGTTTAGATGAACGCATTTTTACCATGTGTCAGGTGAAAAACCAGCCCCTCGTTTACCTCATGCTTATGACACATCCCAGTTTGTACAGAGTTGATAATCTCACAGATGAGGTGAGTATTTGCATTGCTATTGGGTCTGATTATGTTTGGTCCCATAGATTTGTATGATGTGAAAATAAATTTGTGTTTTAAACCTCACAAGTCTTCCACATTAAAGCTATGTAGCTCAGATTTCGTGTTTCACATTTTCCCAGTTGTTTCATTTATGTCTTTGTTACCTGGGGATAGGCTTGATGAATTCTGGTGAGAAGCTGTGGTTTGGCAATGGGTGGATGGGGAAGGGTTCTTTCCTAATTTCTGCCTTGTCTTATCTTGCACTATAAATTGTACGTATGTAATGATAGTATAACAGATGTTTTGTGATCCCCCCTCATTGCTTCCTTTTATTTTAAAATGTCAAAGTAGTTCTGTGAACAGTGTGTTTAAGAGCCTGTGATTTCAGAAATCACATCAGTACTGATGAAGATAAATTTGAAGTACACCTCTAAATAGAACATCAAGAGATTTACTATTAAATTATGTACTTGAGTTATAACAAACTTAGAGGAAAAGGATTTAGCTTCAATATTCAGCACAGGACAGCCAAATCTTACTTAACCTTCTATTTTTGTGCCCATTTCACTGCATCAAGATGTGAACTGTACTATTTTTTTTCCTTTAGGGAGCTCTTAACATAAATGACAGAACTATACCTCAGCCACCCATTCTCCAGCTGTCAGTGGAGAAGTTGAGTAGGGATGGTGCCTATCTTATGGATGCCGGCTCTGTAAGTTGTGTGCTGGTGGTGATTTATTATTATTTTTTCCAAATTTATATTTACTTTGTGTTCTTTCTAAGAATTCAAAACGCGTAGAAGACTGACGAGGTGTAGTTTTGTTTTAGGTTATTCTTACTGCTGGTTATCTTTCAGGTAATGTTTCTGTGGATTGGGAAGAACTGTGGGCAGGGCTTTATCAGTCAAGTCCTTGGAGTTCCAAATTATGGCTCAATACCACAGAACATGGTACGTGCTTGCTTTGTTGTATACCAATCGCACAGTGCAGCCAGAATGTTATCTTCACAGGAATTGAAATACTGCATTGGAATATTAGCCCTCTAGTTGTTATGCGCTATAAATCCAGGTCCATGGGAAACAAAAGGTTATGTCTCTTGGAGTTTCTCTAGGCTGACCTTCAATCTGGATCTTCCCATGAAAGCACAGTAGGAATAGGCTGGCATGATTAAGTTTCTCAGAACAGTGGGAGCACCCTGGGAATATTTGGGAATAGTAAGCACGGGATTAATGGAAAACCTTCAGTTTCTGTGGGGGAAAAAAAAAAAAAAAAGTACTGATCACAGCTCAGCAATAGTCATTTGATGGTCATTTGATGGTCATTTGCTGGTACCTGTTCAGTGCATTTGATTGTTTCAAGCCCTTTAGGAGACCAGAGTAAAACTATTCATCACAGAATGCCTCCTCTGTCTAGGGTTTCTTTACACCTGATGAAGATAGAGTTGAGCTGTTTTGTTAAATGTCCAATTTACTGCTGGTATTGTATAATGCTCTGTATTAATGATACCCTTTGCTTCTTAGACACATCTGCCGGAGCTTGAAACTGCAGAATCCATCAGAACGATAGCTTTCATTTCTTGGCTGAGAGAACAGAGACCTTTCTTTCCTATCCTATATATAATAAAGTAAGTGTTTTAACAGTCTTGAAGACCTTTTACAGTACATATTTGGATATCACATACTGTACTTTCTCAAGTTGAGTTTTATTAATGGTGCATGCCATGCCTAACAGGTTCGACAGTAGATATGGCTTGCTATGAATCATCTTTGATTTATAATTTTTGGAAATTAGCTTTTTCTGTGACATTTAGCCTTTCTTAATATTGGATGAAGTTAATACTGGTAAGAGTACTTGTTGGGATTAATCATAAGGGCTCTTTTCATAAGTCCTTGAGCTCTGACCACATCTTGCACTTAAGCTGTAACTTTCTGAATGCATTTGTAGATCTTGGTGAATATTTATTTCACTCAATTGTTTATTTTCATTTTGAAGGGATGACAGCCCATTGAAATCGAGTTTTCTGCAAAATATGATTGAAGACAGAACAGAATCAGCCTTATCATACTATGAGTTCCTCCTTCATATACAGCAGCAAGTGAATAAATGAAACGCTAGCCTTTGGCTCACTTCTTTAAGGAAAGATTTTGCAGTAAAGAACACTTGTGCTTATAATATCCTCATTAAATCTGTGGCCTGAGGCAGTCGATGAGTTCTCACTGTGATTTCAACGAACTAAAGCAAATAAAGGACCACATCTGAGAATCAAACGTGCAACTATACATTACACCTTAAAAATCAAACTATTGGAACTGGTTGAGCACCTTTATTTTGCTGCAAATCATGTTTTTACTGTAAGTAGTTGCAGCATGAAGTACATTTACAAAGGCAATACTGAAAAGGTGAAATACATTTTGTAAAATAAAGAGTTCTTTGTTGTTCAAAATGTATATTTCCGTAACTCTTTGCTTTTTTTTTTTTTTGCTGCTAAATATAAAAACCTCACAATACTGATCATGATTTGCAGGGAAATTCTTTGTAAGTGCATCCAGTGATCAGAGCATCTCAATGTTCAAGTTAAAAATGCTTAAAGTAGCAATGAAACAACTGTTCATTGTGAAACGAACAAATATTTTATGAAACGTAGAATCCAGTGTTTGGAATGGATTATGGCTAATAGGACTCAAGGTAAGCTTAACATGGACAAAATGGCTTAATATTTGAGAGCTTTTAATAAGTCAGTATTCACTTTTTTTTAAAATAGTGGGGAGGAGCGAGCCCTGTATGAGATACATTAAAGTCAGTGGCTGAGTCAGTGGCAAAAGTAGACTTATGTCGATGGCAAGCTTTGTTTTTCTTCAGTAAAATTTTTCTTCTTACTTTCAGCCTGTGAATCGTGTGGGAGGGGAGTGGCAAGTAAGGTTATCCCAGGATATATGTTTAGTAGATTTTGGGCTCTTGTTTACATAGCTGAATGTTAGGCCCCTGAAATTTAGTGTGCTTATGAAGTGCATTTGTGTGATGGCACTTCAAACCTAGTGGTTTGAGACCACATTCAATATTCTGACACTAAAATTGGAAAATGAATTATTTTTCCAAAGACAAAAACATTATTTTGTATTTTAAGATTTCTTTGTGGTTTGAGACATACTTGAAGTTCTCCAAGATTTCTTTACTGCAGCTGCCTAATGAGCCTAGGTCCAAAGCCAGTGTGCACCAAATGAAAGCTTTAAATGTACTCTCAGATCCCTGCCAGAGCTACAGACAGAAGTTGGCCTTGGACTTGAAGTGAAAATTTATATACAAAAATATTTAGATAATTTTATAAGTGTGTCAGTGATCTCCAAAAGAATTATCAATAGCTAGCATCATGAAGAGTATTTAAGTTGCTGTATCTGTATGCCCATGGAAGACATTTGTATGGAAGAATCTTGCTTTACTTTTTTGTTTAATGGTGATAAAGTTCTTGCAAAATCTACTTCTTGGGGCAAGTAAAGTGTGCAGGTAAAACATTTATAATAAGTGGTCAAGCACATACTTTGACTAGGCTAGTTAGCTCACACTTGGTGATAGAAATGTCAAAGGACATTGTAGGGTAATTGTTTGCTACCATTACAGGCTGTAGCTACACTTGATTGTCAGGAGTTGCCTTACTTCAAGGGAGGAGTTTGTCTGGAGAAATTGGTCTTTTCACTTGAGCACAAGAAGGTAAAGTTCAGAGAATGTCTAAAATAGTGTGAAAAGACTATTGTAGAACCAATTTAAGCTTCCCTGTTTGCTGCCTCTGTAGCAAACAGGAGTATATTTACTTGAACAGCTTTTCAGAAAATTGCACAGTTTCTAGTCGGAATGGAGAGATGTGGTTGTGTTTTTTTTTTTTAAAAAAAAAGTTTTGGCAGTATGATCTTTTCTTTTTTTTTCCCTGGGAGAAGGGGTCTCTTCATTTAAATGGAAGCTATGCACTCGCATAGTTTATCACTTAAAACTTGCATTTTTGGGTATGTTATCGCTTGGATGTTGAAAGTCATCCTTGCATCTACCAGCCTACCCAAAGTCTGTTTCTTATGCTGACTGTATTTTGCTATAATAACCCCGTAATTTTTTAAAAAAACATAAATGTTGGAGATGACTGCATTGCTTTATGTACACCAGACTAATGGCTAAAGAAATCAGTGTTTGTGGCAATTAACTTTTAATTCGGGTCCCTAAGTTTTACAGAGCAAAACGTTACAAACAAGAATCAGATGAACCCTCTTGGAGTGGATCACTTGCTTTCATCTTGGAAGAAATTCTGTATTGAACTTTGTTGGTTTATTCCCTCGCAGTGGGAAAAGCCTGCTGTATTGTAAGGGCAATACAGGACAGATGAATACACAAGCTACCTTTGATGTGTCATTTTTACCTACCGTTGAAAAACAAGGACACTGAAGATGAACTGCAAAAACAGGCAGGAGTGGCTCTGGTACTTAGATCTCAGCAAGACAACTCTACCACTGCAAATGTATTCTATTTTTCTAGTTGAGGACTTTTTTTAAACTTATTTCTGTATTTGACACATTAGTGTTCGGCCAACATTGTTACCATCCATTTTACTTTGCTTTCATTATTGTTTTAATTTAATATATTTGAGTCTAAGTCCACATAGATTGTTTTGCAATAACTAGAATGATTCACTTTTATTTAGATTTAATTTCTTAACAGAATTTAATCAAAGATGCAAAATGGCTATTAAGTAAGGGACCATTAAATGTGATTTTAAGCTTCTGTTTACTATTATGGATGTAATCCTTACAGTAAATTTAATTTTGTAAAGTAGTGTATAATATTGTAATATTAAATCTTTGCTTTCTGAACTAGGACATTTGATCTTCAGTACGAAGTTATAAATCTTCCCCATTTTAAATTTAAGACAGGATTTACTTGTCCTCCTTTTTACAGTTTGTAATTTTCACTGTTTTATTCCTGTAAAAAGTCATTTGTAACACATGCAAATGCTTATTTTATCTGTGCTAATTTATCAGATTTGGCTACTCAATAAAATTAATTGAAAGAACTCATGCAAGTCCATCAGTCCTTTCTTATAAATAAAAATAAAATACTGTATTTGATCAATCAAGATAAATAGCATGTATTAGCAAGTGATAAATTCTACTTTTAGCTAAAACTTTAATATTAGTGATACAAACTGAGATGGAACTTTTAGGAAAATTAGTTTCAGTTTAATTCAACTTTTCTCCTTCTGTCCTTTTTTTGTCCTCCCAGAGCATCTCTGTCAGTCAGCATTATGGTTTAGTACTATCTTGGGGTTTGTTATTCCAGTAAGCCCACATCTGTACTGTACTCCAGCATATTTGTACCCTGCCATCTGGCTGGAAGTTGATCTCAAGCCAGTGACATTGATGGTTGGAATTTAGCCTGCCTTCAGCAGTGTTCCCAAGATGGTGATTAATTTTATTGTAGGTAATTTTGTATCTTCATCTAACGTCCTCTTTCAACACCTTTTTGTAAGAGTCATTCCATCTTATGCTTGCCAATTTTTTTTTATGAGCTGTCATCACTGCTTCTGGTTCATCATATATAAGGTAATGCACGAGCCTGGTTCTTTGACCTCTGTACTTAAATTTTTAAATACAGAATTCTATCATTCTCTAAATCTGTTAGCATCTTAGATATATTACTGATTGGACTTGTCAGCGCTACTTTTTCCCTGATGAACGTAACCGTCTTTGTTCTGCTGCTGAAATCAATGCTCCAGCTGTGGCTCCGTGTCCAACTCCCAACTGCTGGTCTTTGTAAGTGCAAGTACAGCATCTGGAAGATGAGTCCTGCTTCTCGTTGGAGTCCCTGTGTTACAGTCCCTGTGAGTGAAGGAGTGTAAATCTTTCAGTGTCAAGGACGGTGAAGGTAATTGTATTGATATAAAGAATCCACGCTACTGCCTTCATTTGGTTTGGCTTTCAGGTACTTCTGATGATGCTATGCATGCTTGCTCTTTGAATGTTCAGCTAAGAGGGAAGATACTGTGGCCCAGTTTTACCACTTTGTCACACAAGTAGAGAGAGGTGTGATGGACTTTTTTATTGTACATAAAATACAACAATTGTACCTGGCTAGAAAGATCTGAAGATGCTCCTTGTTTTATAATCTTATGGTAATTCTGGAATCCTAGGGAGATCCATGTTGCCTTGTGTTTGTCTGTGCTTTGTGTATTCGATCCCTTCAGCTGCTTATTGTGTTAACAGTGCAGTATTCCCAGATACATCCCTGGGAATATGCTTTGAGAAGCTTCCTGTGCTGTTAAACAGTCTCCTACATGGGATTATCCTACATTGTGTATTCCTTCCATGTAAATGTGAACACCTGTTTCCTGGCACTACAATAAATTGTGTATTCTTTTTTTTTTCGTGTTTAGTGTGCCCAGAAATTCTAAACTCAGATACACAGCACTAGTTGAGGCTTTTTCAATAGAAAACATTGGAAAAAAAAAAAAAAATAGCAGTGAGCTACACCTAAATGCACAAAGCTGTGTGAGGAATGCTGGAGATCTAGGGTGAAAGGGTGGCTTTGATGTTCTGGTTTAAAACACTGTGCTGAAAGTCACACAGCAGTCTTAAAATTGGTGTCATGCTTCTCTGAGCTCAGCTTAGTGAATGATGTTCTGCTTTTGAACAAGGATGATGTTAACTTGGTTCCTTCTCTTCTAATTCCTGTTAGGTGACTACTTATTGGGTTAGAAGCAGCTGTTTACTTACTCTACTAGTTAATGTTTTTATACAGCAAATGCTTTTATTTCTTTACCACGAGGAACACGTCGCTCATGTTTCTATATTGCATTGTTGAGCAGCTGTTCCTCATGCAACACAAGGTGACTTTGCCAGCTCGACCGAAACCAAGAGTGTTAAATTCGGGACGGGCAGGGGCCGGCCCCTGCCCCCCCTTGAGGCCGCCTAGGGCTGCTGTGAGGCGCGGCCCCCTCAGGCCGCCCGCCGCCATCTCCCACTCTCCCTTCCCGCCTTCCTCCGGCCGCGACGCCATTTCCGAGGCGGGGGCGGCCATCTTCGCTGCGGGCACCGCGCCCGGCGCGGCGCCGCCGAGGCACGGCGAGCGCTGGGCTCGTCCCCGTTCCCCTTGCCCTTTCCCGACATGGCGGCGCGGGCTTCGGCACCTGGAAGCGGGCGCGGCGCTGGCGCCTGCGCGCTGAGACGGGGCGGCCCCATTGTGCGGCGCTGAGGGGATGGAGGACGACGGCGGCGGGGCGGCGGCGGCGCCCACCCCGGGGGCCCCCGCGGGGCTCTCGGCCTCGCAGCGCCGGGCCGAGCTGCGGCGGAGGAAGCTCCTGATGAACTCGGAGGAGCGCATCAACCGCATCATGGGCTTCCACCGGCCCGCCGCGGCCAAGGGTGAGCCGGGCGGCTGCGGCGCCGCCGCCTGACGGGGGGTTCCCGGCGCCGTTGGGCCGGGCTGCGCCGAGGGGAGCGCGGAGCCCCCGCTCCTCCGGGGCAAACCCGGGTTTCGCCCCAAATTCGTAGGGATCAGGCCCTCAGGCCTCTGGGTTTTCATACCTAGGGAGCTGTCAGTGCCCTGCCGGGAGGTCTCCTTAGCTGAAGGAGGGATGAAATGCGCCCACGCTTCCAGTCCGTAACCGCCAGGGTCTCGTGGCAGTGTCTTCACATAGCAGAGTTCTCTGACATTTGGATAACAATCGGTCACTTGGTGGGCATGCAGGTGTCTTGCAGATGCATAGCCAGGTCATTTATAAACGTATGAATGCACTTTAATGGAGCTGGCTGTCAGACTTGTCATCTTTCAATTTACAAAGGTGGCCGTAAGCCATGAGTTGAACTGCTTTAGTACTGAAAAATACTCTTTAAATACTCAAGTGTTGGTTCACCCTCTGTAGCAGGACCAGAGCTGTTCTGCATGCCTCTAAATTTGGTTTGTGTTTTCTGTCATCACCGCTGTCACTGTAACATCTTTTCAGGTTTAATACAGAGCAAGTTTTTGCTGCTTTGCTTTTGACAGGAGAGAAATACGAGCCAAAGTATACTTCTATTCTTGCTCATTTGTCAGTCTTAAGTGCTCTTTCTGTGCAATTCGCTGTCTTTGAATCTCTGTACTTTTATGGCGCTCCACGTGTTTGGAATAACATCGTTCCTCACGTGCATACAGTGTTGTTGCTTAAGAAAGTCCACGCTTCGGCTTTTCTGCTGACTGACAGCTACAACTTCGGGTTGGCGTTGCATGGCCAACTAGCATTGGTCTGTCTAGCATTAGCTGCCAGCAGTGCCCTGCAATGCAGAGCATGGGATACACCTAGGGGTCTCTGCAGGCTGGTGGAGGGGAGCCAGGAGGGCGCTGAGTCCAGCCGTGCAAAAGCATGATTTTGGTGAAGCTGATGAGAGTTTTCAGCAGGCCCATGCTGTGCTTCTCCTTTTTCGTTATGATCTATGGTGTAATGCAAGTCTGAGCGTAAATCCGTTCTGAATAGGTCATTTCCCATCCGAGTCCATATTTATGTAAAACAGGCTTACTGCTCTTCAGCTAATTCATACGGGTTTATGATTAATAATTAGCACATTTAATAATCACGAATCTGCTTTCACTTCAGAAGTGGAGACCTCAGCCCTGGACCTCGATCCAGCATGGCTGAAGTGTTTTCTAAGTGCCCAGTGTGCATAACTCCGTATTTTTATTTTTCTTCCTTAGATGATGACAGTCACGGAGAATCAAAACTTCAGCACGAACAAGATAAATCAAATTCCCTTCCCGTTCCTTCGGTTTCCAAACGAATTGTGCTCGGCGATTCTGTCTGTAATATGGCCGGAACAGCTGACCATGCAGGCAGCATGGTAGACCTCAAAGGGGATAAGGACTTGTTCAGTAAAACCCCAGAGCTCCTCAATGAGGGCACAAGTGAGCTCCGTCACCGTAACAGAGGGGAATTGCCATCTGAAGCTGCACCACGGCCACCTAGACATGGATTGGAACAATACTTATCCAGATTTGATGAAGCTCTGAAGCTGAGGAACCAGCTGATGAGTGAGAAGCCAAGCCAAGAGAATGGGAATGCAGTGGAGGAGTTTGACTCTTTCCGCATTTTTAGATTAGTGGGATGTGCTCTGCTTGCCATTGCAGTCAGGGCTTTTGTGTGCAAGTACTTGGTGAGTTCGGGGAAGCAAACAATCTCCTGTTCTGTTTGGCTACTTTACTGTAAACTTAGGACCCCACTCGTGAAATACTGTATATCTAGGGCCAAGTGAGTTGTGAACTTCAGGCACTCTGCATTTCAAACAACTGTATGATATATTTTTTTAAAAAAGCACTTTGAGATGATAACTATGGCAAAATCTGTGTTATCTAGCACAGCTACTAGGTAAAAGCTGAGCGTTGCACGCGTTTGGTCCACAGTGTTTGAGGAGCAGAAACACTGGAATAGTTGCTGCTTCAGTCCCCTGCAAGTTTGAGTCAACTGCTCAGCTAGTTTGGAATTTACAAAGGAATAACTGAGTAAAAACTACAACACTTGTAGCATGATAAGTAAATCCTAATAATTCTTCAACCTTTTGAGAAAAATAGTTCTGAAATAGTCCAGATACCTGCCCGGACATCATGCAGAAGCACGTGGCTGGTACAGCCTGCCACCTTCTGGATCACTGGGCTCATTTTTACGCAGGGCTCTGTGGTTGTGCAATTTCAAGTTTTTAGGCCCAAAGCAAATAAGGTAGAACCATATTTTTGGTTTGGCCGTTCAGGTGTTTAGTATTCAAGAATAGTGCTGTTATTTCCCACAAAATACCTACCTAATTTTCATTTATGATTTGAGAAGCATTAAATTCCTGTGTTTTCTTAGCTATTTCTTCTGACTAAGATAATCTTCATGTATTCTTTTCTGTTCCTTCAGTCAATATTTGCACCATTTCTTACTCTACAACTTGCTTACATGGGACTGTCCAAGTACTTTCCAAAGGTAAAATAACTTTTCAAATTCAGATTAATTACAAATGTTTTTGGTTTAAACTTGTGCTTAGATTTTGCTGTTTTAGGACCAATGTGTGAGATATATTCTGTTGTTTTAAACTGTAGAATTAAGAGTTATCAAATGCTGATAGCTTAGCATCTACATTTTAAAAAGAATACTAGATTAATTGTAGTAAATCAGAGTAAAGCAGCGGTTGTTTTGGAGTTACATTTATCACTGAAAACTGAACTTCATAGTAGTCATTCTAGGCTGGTGTGTGAAAACATAAAAAGGGAATTAGCCTCAGATTTGCACTAGCTCATTTGCTAGTTCTCACTCCTGCTGGTTTTACAATCAGCTTTTCAGCTTCAGAATTTAAAGTGATTCCTTCCCACAATTTGCTTTTTCTGTGGTTATACAGAGATGAGCTTAATCAGCTTGCTCTCCTGAATTTTTCTTTCACAAAACCTAGAATGATTCTTGAATGCTTAATTTAGATCGGATTAAATTAAGGTGTCCAGCAGGTTTCATCAAATTACCAAAATTTTCAACCACCATGGTTTTTTGCTTGTCAGGCTTCCTTGCATCCTCAGGATCCTTCACGTTAGGGACAGAAGAATGGCTTTGAAAAGGCCTTTGGGGCATTTCTGAGTTCAGAGGATAAAATTGCCAAAGGGAGTAATACTAAAATAGAAAGGAGCAGTTGCTTTTCAATCCTAAATCATTTTTTTCTGCCTTGGAAAGTAACGGTATCTTTTGCCAAGTAGTGTGATGGGATTAATCCTGTTCTGCCAGTGGAGGCGTCTGGCTTGGATTCTTACGTGCAGGTTGCCCTTGTCTGGGACTCTTCCCACACATGCAGAAGTTGCTGCACAGCCCCACTTCACAGCCTGCTCGCAGTGCCAGAGCGAAGTAGGCATAACAGCTGTGATGAATTTTATCTGCTGTTAATCAGCCTCTCGCTCAGCCCGGTCGGATCCATCACAGCATGAATCTGCAGCTAGGATAAGTAAGGTGGTGTGAATCCTGCAGCATGTCTAGAGAGAATCAGCCCAGCGTGCTGTTCTTACCGATGAATTTGGAATGTTCCTGGCTGTGTGTGAAACTGGCACATTTGGGGTATGTAAAACAGAATTGGATTATAACTGAAGAACTAACATACTCCTGTTTTTCTTTTAGAGTGAGAAAAAAGTGAAAACGACGGTATTAACTGCTGCTCTTTTACTGTCTGGAATCCCTGCGGAAGTGATCAGTCGCTCCATGGACACCTACAGCAAAATGGGAGATGTTTTCACAGACCTCTGTGTCTATTTCTTTACTTTTATCTTTTGCCATGAACTTGCTCTGTTTTTTGGTTCTGAAGTACCATGATGGCTGTAGAATTCAATGCAGTAATTACACTAAATCTTTCTGGTCTGTATTTCTTTAATGTCAGGTTTAAACCTGAATTAAAATTCTTACCTGTTGGAATGCTCGAAAGGGGCCTTAAATCCAGTAATTTGGGGAATGGAACAGCAGGGTCCCAGGCTGCCAGTTGTATTAGTTCGGTTTATTTAAATACTGTGTCTGCCCACTACAAATGTGAATAGGATGCAAGTGTCAGTGGATGATTTCTTTTGTTCAGGAAGATGATACCCTTCCCACCCTCCTTCATAAGCATTTACAAAGCTGCCTTTGTTCTTTCTTGTGAGAACAAAGAGAATTCCTTTCAGCAGAACCATATATATATCTCTAGAATGTCTATAGCTAACAAGAACTGCTCATTCTGTGTTGATCCTATTTTTAAGAAAGCTCTAAATGAAAAATCCCTGTATTCTGTTCAAATTCAGATTGTCGAACCGAGTTCTGCTTCTGGAGAATGTTGGCAAAACAAGCCACTGTTGTCCTAAGCCTTGCCTTATATACGTTGTTGTGATTGTTGTTTATTTCATTTGATGGTTATTGTGCGAAACAGCTAAGCAAAAAAAAAAAAAAAGCCCAACATCCTCTTGCTTATGAATGTCATTAATCAAACAATAGGAAGAAACAGAATTGTTAATCACATCTGTTTGTTTCCAGCAGCCTCATCCTAGCGTAGCTCATAAATGTGCTTCTTTCCGACACTTTTGATGCCTTTTTTTTTTTTTAACAACAGTTCACCTCAAGGGGAGAGTTATGCAACCAGCCTGCAACACGAAACATTTGCTCTGTTAAATGGAAAACTATTTTTTTTCAGGCCTGCATAAGACAATGTTGAATATGAAATTTCTGCACTTTTTCCTCTGTTTATTACCGGACGGTTGCATGTAAACAGGACCATAGTTGCCTGGGTGTTCTGCTACTGCTGCATAACAGTACTCCAAGCAAATTGCATAAATACAGTCTTTGGTTCAGCTGAGCTATTTATGTTAACTGAGTTGCTCACTCTTCTGTTCTGTAGTTCTGAAATTGCCCCAGTGAAATCTCTGTAGCTATTCCTGTTTAAATCCTACATACTACAAGTGACGATGAAATACGAAGTAGTGTGTTGTTTTGAATTGACACCCACCTAAAGATCCATGTATGAAGAGAGAATAGTATATTTTTTCTGTGGATGTCCAACCACACAGCCAAAAAGGAGACAAATACAAGTGAATCCTGTCACTGGGCAAAGCAGCAAGCTAGTAAACATTCTTATTTTCAATCTCATACAAATTTTGTACCATGAGAGGAGGGAGGTATCATTCCAAATAGTCAGCCTTAAATGCTGATAATCTGTGAAAGTTTCTGTTGAAGCTAAACTTACTTCCACCTTGTAGTTTTCTGTTTAGGATCTAGACGTTCAGGTAATGTAGGCTAACGCCCCATTTTAGTTCAGAGAAACCCCTAGTTACCTTGGTATTCGACTGCAGCATTTTTTTAGGGAGCAGAAGTGCTTGATTATGCTTCTGTAAAGTATGGCCCTGCTTTTGGCATCATCTTTCCTGTTATAGCTTCCTGCTGTAATTTTATCACTGCATTTCTGACTGCTGAGTTAGGTAGGTTTGTGCCATGAAAGCAAGAGGCTTATGTTTGGATTTGACAATTTCTTATTTTTTTACTGATTATTTTATAGAGAATGTTTTATTTCAGGTGTCCAGGGTTGGGCTGTAAAAGATTCTGATTTAAGTCTGTTAGTACAAATGTAAATATATTTAAAGCTTCTGAATTAGACAAGAAAAGAATTTCAGGAAATTGAAATAGCTGACATTCAAGTTAAAGTTAAAATATGTAAATAATGAGTTTGCTCAAAAGTTACCATTGATCTGACCCTCTGTATATATGCCCAAGTGTAATACAAACAAATTGCAAAAAATACCATCTACTACCATCTGCAAAAAAGCAATACATTTTTAATCGTGGGCATAGAAAAAATAATCCAAATTACCTAGATGATAATAATAAAAGGTGATGCATTGTGTTTTACACAACCCCTTGTGCAGTCCTTTCATGCAAAGAAAGACCAAGCAGGTTGTTTTCTCGAGTGGTGAAACAAATTATGCCAGGAGAGCTCATCTGGAACTCGGTCTATAAGCATTTGTTTTTACCTGACGAACTTCAAAATGGGACTGGGAAGCAGTTCTCCTGCCTGCTAAGGACGGGGAAGAACCGGGGTGGGACTTCTGCTAAATGACTTGGACAAGAGCCGAACCTCCATCATTCCATTTTAACTTATCTTCCTCTGTGTATGTTATTTAATGTATACTGTTGACCTTATTGTTTTCTATTAAAATTATATTTGTTACCCCCTTCCGTGATGGCCTGACTGTGTCACCCTGCCGCTGCCTGTTGCAGAAGTCGCGGATTATCAAATATCTTCGGGTGCTGAGGGAGATTTTCGTGTGCCTGTGGCTGGGTGCCCGCTCGGGAGGAACCACAGCAGGGTGCAGATGGGGCACGAAGTGAGGTTGCCATGAGTCTGTGAGCTGCACCTCTTTCCTGAAACAGTTTTGAGCCCCAAAATGCCGGTTTGGGGCCGGGACAGGCCTCGCAGCTGGCTCAGTAAGCAGCCTGCCGGGCAGCAGCGCCCTGCGGTTATTCTGCCCCGCGCCTCGCTGCGGCCTTCGCAGTGCCCAGCGCCGCCAGGGCGGCAGCAGCACGCAGCTTTTTTTTTTTTTTCTGCCGTTTCCTTACGTTTTGTTATTTTTCGTCCCCCCGCGGTGCCCGGCGCTGCGCCCTCCGGCCGCCAGAGAGCGGCAGCGGGCAGGAAGGGGCAGGGGCCGCTTCCCCCCGCCTCGGCCCGGGGCGCCGAATGGCCGCCACCGCCTAGCGCTGGGCCTGCGCCGCCGCCTCCTCCTCCTCCTCCTCCTCCTCCTCCTCCTCCTCCTCCTCCTCCTCGTCAGCCGCCGCCATGGGCCGCGAGTCCAGGTGAGGGCAGCGGGGGAACAAAGGGCCGGGGCCGGGCCGGGCTGAGCAGGGCGCGGGGCCCCCTGAGGGCAGGGGCCCGGTGCTGGGGTTACGGGGGAAAATCCCCGAGCCCCTCCGGGCCCCCATTAGCTCTAATGCAAACTAACGGTGGTGTGGGTAGCATCGTATGTTTTATTTTTGCTGAGTTTATGTAGAACCGTGTGCCTTTTGTTCCCCCGCAGTGGGTGTCCGTGCACCGCGGGGTCAGGCCTCTGCTGCCGGGGGCCGGGGCAATTCGCACCTCTCCGGCTTTAAACCAGCCCCGGAATTCGCCACTGCTGGCGTGGCATGTGTTAGTGCCAGCTGGTTTAACCGAACCACCGGATTTTAATACTCAAACGGTATTAAGAGCCATAACAGTGCATGTCTTGTGTTCCTACGTGCAGCCGTCCCTGCGCCGCAACAGCTTCCCAGATTCATGCCCCGAGAGGGGCACGGGAGTTGAAATTCCAAGAAGCGTCTTGGATTCAAATTGGTGATTCAGTGAAGAGCTGGGAACCCTCACTGATACCTCTAAATTAGTTTCAAGGGCTGCAAAATCCCCTGGGAGCTGAGCTCCAGCTGCTGGCGCCTGAGCTAGCAGGAGCCCGCTGCCCATCGCAGCACAGCTTCCCTCCGGATAACGTGTCCGGCTTTAATTGGGCTCCGTGGTCATAATGAACGGAACTGTTTACAGAAAGCACGCAAACACGTTTGTCAAAGCAGGCCACAAGTCTCTGAGGAATGAGCCTTGTACACGTGGCTCCTGCTGGCCCCGCTCTCGTGTCTCACCCTCAGGAGCCCCGTCCCTGTATGCAAGGTTTTCTCTTTGTCGGGGTGACATGTAGGGTGACCTGGATCACGGAACCAACAGATCACGTAAAACGTGGTCTTAAGCTTATATTAATGTTCTAATCTAGTTTATGCTTTCCAAAAGTTAGAGAAGTGGAGAAATGATGAGAGTGAGGGGTGGGTGGAGAAGGCTGGGGTGGGCTGCACGTGTTGGATTTGTGCTGTCAGATGTTCTCCACAGTCACTTACGCTGCTGGTAGGCAGTATATGGATATCGCACTGCTTCTGTACAGGTTCCAAATGTACAGAATACCTAAGTATAGGAATATGCTGAAATAAACTCTGTTATTTTTAGTACCAATGCTGTTGTAATACAACCCTGTGTGGCAGTGACAGAAAAGAACAAAGAGTAGGGGGGGCTTGAGGTCTTGCTTTCTCTGCTTGTTCCTGCTTCCCAAGCCCAGCTACTAGGTTTGTAGGGAGCTTGTAGGGTCTGTGGTCCCTGGGCTGCAGGAGGATGAACAAAGGAATTATTCTGGCATTGTGACTGACGGGAATTGGAAAATGATGAGATGGTCACAGTCAACAGATGGTCCCTCTGCAACTTGTACAATCAGGTGAAGAGCTTCTGGGAAAATTCCTACCCCTGCCCTCCCTCTCCCACAGTTTGGATGGGATAAGGGAGCATTAGTCAGGGGAGAAAAATTCTCCCATCTTCATCACACACCTCTGAAGCCTTGCTAGCCTCCTAAATCTTTTGTGGTGTTTGATGGCAGTAGGGAATTTCTTCTGATGTTCTCATTGACCACTGCCATATCATATATGCTCATGGTTTTGTGTTTCTTTAGTTGCTGTTTGACAGATTTTCCACTGAACAGAGGTGCAACTTACATAGCATACCTGAGTGAAAATTATAGAAAAAGCAACAAAAGTTGTTAAGTGTTTGGCAGATTTTAAGAGATAGTTTCAGAAAGACTTAGTCTTTCCCTAAACATAATAGAAATCTTTGGATTTCCTAAAACGGGAATTGTTCTTGACATTCTAGTGTTCTCTTGAGGTACTTATATTTGCACACCAACAATAAAACAAAAATATGACCAAGTAATTCTTCTAGTTTCAGCTTTATAAGTAGTATATGTATATTAATCAGTTTTGCAAGGTTATTGCAAATATTTAAGAGTTTAGTAAGTCCAACAAATTACAGTAAATAATTCTTTCTGTCCTGTCCACCCAAATACAACAAATGCATCCTTTCACCGCAAGTTATTCTTGAGCTCATGTTCATCTTTTTTCCTTTTTTTTTTTTTTTTTTTTTTTTTTGTTTGTTTATTTGTTTGTTTTTTATAAATTTACAATGCAGGCATTATCGGAAGCGCTCCGCGTCACGTGGACGCTCCGGCAGCCGGTCTAGAAGTCGTTCTCCGTCTGACAAAAGAGGAAAACGTGGCGAAGACAGACGCTCTCGGAGCAGAGATCGAGAACGCAGACGTGAGAGGTCACGCAGCAGGGACAAGAGAAGGTCTCGATCGCGTGACAGGAAGCGTCAAAGGTACGGGTTACGAATTCCAGTCAAAGTACATAAAAGTGCTGTCATCTGAGCATTGATGTTCTTCCTCTACAGTTACTTACTTTGCCGTTGTCCATGATAGATTTTACTGTGCTTAATGTTTTTGCTTATTAGATGATGTCTTGCTGCTGGTGCTGGGCTTTGTTAGCCCTTTGTGGTCTTGATGACTGTTGGATTCCTGTTATAACTTGTGCATCAGTAGCAGGCTAAAATTGTATTATGATAATAAATAAATACAATTTTGTTCTGGGACAGACGTTCAAGAAGCAGAGAGAGGGAACGAAGTCGGGAGAGAAGAAGATCCCGGAGCCGAGAGAGAAGGCGCTCTAGAAGCAGAAGTAGAGGTAGACGGTCTCGATCTCCCAGCCCAAGCAAGAACAGGAAGACAGAAAACAGGTATTTGTGTTCTTGAATTAGAGTCCATATCATAGTGACAAAATACTGCAAAACTATCGGTACAATGGAGGGAATCCTCGGGCAAAGCTACCAAAAGCTTTGGTTTGTAGAACAAGGAGAATATTTGATGAGTATACTGTTACGATCTTTTCCCATCATTTAATGTGCTTTGATGGATCAAATATTTTTGTATTTCTTACTTCAAGATGCGTAAATATTAATGTGCATATGTATTAATTATTTCTAATGCACTTTGTTGTGAGAACGGTTCTATAAAAGAAAAAGATCTAAGAGTTAATTTAAGACTGAAGTTGTGGCACCTGGGCGGGGAGTGGAAGGCAGTTCCTAACTTCAAAGTTAAAACTGAACCTCATCCTGAAAGTTTTGTAGTGCTCCATTGTCTTCTCAGGTTCCAGTATCAATAAGGAGCGGTTTGTGTCTCAGCATGTATGTGCAAATTAGTAAAATACAGGTGCTGGCTACCACAGACATTAAATTGAAGCCTGTCTTCAGACTTGTAAGTTGTTGGAGAACAGTAAGTTTTAGTTACCAGATTTGCTTGAGTGCAGTGTTCTCAGAGATAAGCTCTATCATTTCCTCTCAGGTAAAGCACTTCATGTCTTTAGAAACATGCAGGGATTTTCAAAATACTGGGTAGGGTAGCAGCAGGGGATCTATGAACAATGTTGTGGTGACATTTGTAGCAGGAATTTCTAAACTCTTTTCAGTGCTACTGATGGTATCTGAGCTCAGCGCTTCACCCAATCTTTACATAAAAGGTGTTTTTAAGAATATAAGCCAATGAAGTGTGGAATCTGCCTTTTTACATGATATTTGTGTGGAAAAGTAAAGCATATAGAGTTACACTTCAGAGAAGGTCAGGAGGTCTGCTTTGGTAAAGCCACCGCCTGCTTCTTACCTGCTGTTTGTTGAATTGTATGGGTGTGCTTAGTGAGTAAGGACTGGGCAGGTACTAGTCTTAGGGGTTTACAATCAGATAAACTGTCTCGTAAATAGACTTAGTCAAGAATTGAAACTGCTTCTCTTCCAGATATTGACTTGAGAAATGTGTAAAAATTTAACTACAGGTCATGTTCTTCCAAATGTGCTTCAGTGGATTTTCAGACATAATTACAACAGGCATACTGTAAAATGAGTGGAAGGTCCAGACGTTGTAACAGCAGTCCATATAAAGAATAAGTAAGTTGACAACGGTCCAGAAATTGTGAGAAGCTAGAATGACCGTCTCTTGGAATGAGCATATGGTTTGCATTAGAATTGTCCAGTGGACTGTGAAGAAAGCTTAATGAGATTTAATAGGCTAAAGTGATTTTTACATTTATTTTTATGAGTTAGCAGAAGTTTGGTTCAGATACAACTATTTCCTTTTTAATAGGAAGTACATTAGGAGAGTGAAGTCTGCGATAAATGGGTTTTGTATGAAATGCAAATCTGCACATGAGTTTGAGCTCTGTAGGTACCTTTTCCCAGGGAGAGGTGTTCTTCTGACTTTCAGCCAGTCCTGTATTCACAGGGGAATGTTCAAATTTCCATGGCAAGGAGCAGGATTGCTTTACCTTCCTCTAGAAATAGAACAAATGGGAATTTTTTAGCATCTCATTTGACCTGCTGTCTTCAAGGAGTGTTTATGCTGCAGAACCTCCAGAGTATCAGCAGTAAGTGTTCTGGAAATGAAGTCTGCAAGTTTGTCCTGTAAAGAAATGAGAAGAACAGAACCAAAGCGTGTGAATCAGTGGATTGCAATACATTGTGTGTTTCTGGCAGTTACAGAACCTACTTCCATGAAACAGAAAGGCTCTGAGAAACAAAGAGTGCTTTGTAAGATGTTTGAAAACGTAACTGCGTTCATAGTTCTGTCTCTATCCAGCACATCGATTCTCCCCTGAGAAAAGCTGGAATATTCTAAGAAATTTTTGTTCTTACCTTTCAGATCAAGATCTAAAGAAAAGACGGAAGGTGTGGAAGTTTCCAAAGAAAAGAAAAAAGAGAAAGAGGACAAAGAAGAAGAGAAGGATAAAGATGCTACTGCATCTACCGTGGCCACTGAGGTAGAAGCTTTTTTACAAATTTTATCTTTTAAGTTTATAAATCAAGAATTAAGCTAGCCATAGATTAACTACTGCATTAACGTAGGTTAATTGCTGCATTAACAAAAGAAAAACTATTCCTAGAGTTGGACACAACTCACGCTGAATGAAAGAGTACTCTCTTCAGTAACACAGACTTCACTCACAGGGTATGCTCCTAGTTCTTGCCATTAGGAACAGTCTTCTCAGTTCCACATTGCTCAGACCACAAGCCACAGCTGTGTGTGAAGGATCTTTCCTTTTTAATGTATTAGATGTCAGTAGGGAAGCTGAAAAATCTTTTGGCATCTGGAACCAGGCAGGAATCACAGAACAAAGGGGAAAGGAAGCATGCTTTGCCTTATTCCATATCGGGAAAAGATGTGCCTAGATGAAGAATTCCCCAAACAGCTGTTCTTGCTAACTCTTCCAAAACAGCGTGTCGTTAGTATCCCTCCTTTGTTAATAGTCCCTGCACTGTCAGCAAGGGCTCCCCGTGCAGAAATCAATAATATTTTTTTTTGGTCCTAAAAGGACTTTTGGAAGTAGAGGGCAACACGATAATTCTTTAGTCTTGTATGGGTAAATGGCTAAAATGAGCGATACGCTGCACGCTCAGTTAAATTTGTTTGAAGAGAGATTTTGTCTAAAAAAAAGCATAGGCTAATGCCAGTGGCCATTCATTTTCACTATTTGGTATGTTTTTTTTTTTTTTTTTTTCTTTTCATAGAATTTTGATCAGAACAAACTAGAAGAAGAAATGAGAAAACGAAAAGAAAGAGTGGAGAAGTGGAGGGAAGAACAACGCAAAAAGGCTATGGAAAACATTGGAGAACTGAAAAAAGAAATTGAAGAGATGAAACAGGGAAAAAAGTGGAGTTTGGAAGATGATGACGGTATTTAATTTTTATATATAACGTTTAAAGCATTGTTGTTCCTAATAATAGTTTTATTATGTTATCTTTAAAGCATATAATGACCTTTTCATAATGTGAAATACAGAATAGCACAGCCTGAATCTTGTCATGACTTCAAATAGTTTAAAATACAATTGAAATAACAAACTGGAGAGATTGTAAGGAGGAAAAATGATACAGTAATAAAAGTGGACTGTAGTTACTTGGACAGACTAATAATTGAACATAATGTGAACTCTCTTTTCCTCTCTTATTCCCATCTTTCTTGATACTAGATGACGAAGAGGAAACCGCAGAAGGAGAAAAAGAAGGCAATGAGGTTGAAGATGAAGAGTTAGATCCTTTGGATGCTTATATGGAAGAAGTAAAAGAAGAAGTCAAGAAATTCAATATGAGGAGTGTGAAAGGTGGAGGTGGAAGTGAGAAGGTAAAATCACTTATTAAGATTTTTTAACTTTGTCTTTTAAAATTAGTTCTGTGTTTTAATACGAAAATGGTTTTGGAAAAAAAAAGGCGAATGCAAAAAAGCAAGAAATAAGATGTATTTAGTGACTGCCTTCATGTGAATTCCATGGTATTCTTAATAAGTAGTTAGCATTATCCTGATAAAATTTCACTGGAGGATGTAAAAGAAAAAAACAGCGTAATGCATTCAGAAATACAAATGCTTTATATATTTTATACAGTATATCTTTTGTGTGGTAGTGCAATAATTGCTCTCACCTGTTTTTGCAGAAAACTGGACCAACAGTTACCAAAGTAGTAACCGTGGTGACAACCAAAAAGGCAGCTGTAGAGACAGAAAAGAAAAAAGGGGAGCTCATGGAGAATGACCAAGATGCAATGGAGGTAATGGAAGTGCCTTGTATTTCTACTGTGAAAGTGCAACATGCCTCTTACAGGAGGCGTGAGAATGAGGGTAATCCTGGGATTTTTCCATCTGCTACAAGCTAGGATTTGCTTATTTAATTTGTGGAAGCATGGTTACACACTGGCTGTAAATAGCAAATGTGCCTGTAGTAGGAAGAGTTGTTACAAGTGCATAAATGTCAGCTGCCCTCTCTGGATGTGGGTTCAGTGAACTGGTAGCTGTCCCTCTAGTCTATACGCTGTGCGATTATTTGCATTTTTTGCAGTGGCAGATCAGCGTGGGTATTGAATATTATGGAACAGTGCTCTGGGATTTTCATAGAGCCATCTTGCTCAGTGATTGTACCTGAACTTACCCAGAATTACTCTTCCGTACCCAAACTGCATTCATAAAATGCTTTCAGGAGAACAGGAATGTTGAGTCCTTAATGGGGTTGTGTACGGTGAGGCCTGAAGGGCTTAGAGAGACATCCTTGCCTGAGTTGTAGACCAGTTACTCTGCTAGCTCTGCGGCTTGGCGAGGTCATGCTCTGTGTTGCTGCAGTTACATTGCTAGTGGGACCTGACTAGTTTAGAGCTGAGTTGGGTGCATTGGTCAGAACCATGACTGTAGCGGGGCACAAATCAGTGGTATGTTGGCTATTGAATACGTTTGTTTTTTTTCTGTCCTGCTTTAATATTTGTATTGTATAGCAGTGATTATTTTTGAATGAGAAGGCTGGTCCAGTCAGTCTTCATAAAGTCATAAAATGTATATGGAACACTTAAAGTTGAGGTTTGTGAGAAACATAAAATAAATGGATAAGAGACTGACTGGGACTCTCGATATACTGAGAGTGGATTTTCAGTGTCTGGTCTAATGGAATAAGGAATAATTGTTGCTTCTGAGTAAAGTTTCTATATAAATGAAAAACCAGAGCATCTCAGAATACTTGATAATACCATTTTATATGTTATGTATTAAAAATAAGACACAATAATTTACACGCTAATTATAATTTATACAGTATTCCTCAGAAGAGGAGGAAGTTGATCTTCAGACTGCCCTAACTGGCTATCAGACCAAGCAGAGAAAGCTTCTAGAACCAGTGGATCACGGAAAGATAGAATATGAGCCCTTCAGGAAAAACTTCTACGTTGAAGTACCAGAACTTGCTAAAATGACTCAAGAAGGTAAGGGGAAGTAGAACCAGAACGCCTTAGGTACTGTTAAAGAAAAGAATGATTAACAGATCTTAATTTGCAAGAAAAAAGCAAATTCTGATTGAGCATGGAGTGGTTTTGAAGAAATAATGTACTTTTTTTTTTTTTTTGCTTCAAGACTTTTGAACCAGATGATCTTAGAGGTCTTTTTCAATCTAAATGATGCTATGATTCTAATAATTCTATGACTTTGGAATAAATTGGAAGAGAATTTGGAGGTGAGGGGGAAGTACTTTTGAGCAACTTGGTATGAAAAAAAAAAGAATCAGATCACCATTATTGACAACCTCATATAATCATATATGAGACTTCAAAAAATGTACCTGAGTTCTCTCCACCATACATAAATTTATAGTTCCTACACCATACATAGATTTATGTGTAGCAAGCTAAAAGTTATTTTTCTGGTGCTGATAAAAGCAGTAGCTCATGTTCAGGAAGAGGTCAAGAGTATTATGATCAAGATAGTAGAGAAATGTCAAGAAATGAAATTTCATTGTAGTGCAAACTCTGTTTCAGAGGTGAATGTGTACCGACTGGAGATGGAGGGAATAACAGTCAAGGGAAAAGGCTGCCCCAAACCAATAAAAACCTGGGTACAGTGTGGTATTTCCATGAAAATTCTCACTGCTCTCAAAAAGTAAGCAAGAAATTTGCAAATCATGTCATACTTGGTTTTGTTCAGTGTTCTGTCATGTGTTTGTGAGAAAACCCTTTTTCATTGCCGAAAGCAGCATGTTCATGTTTGTAGATGCTACGTATATAGTCGTTAGAATGTTTCTCAATATTAACCCATTATAAGTGATTCCTTTTGCCATTTATATCATGTTATTGCTCCTCAGCTTTAAGCTGGTCTTTGAATGACACTGATACACATATGTAAATAAGAATATGCAAATTTATTCTAGGATGACTGTGATTCATGTCTCTCAAATCCTATTTTGTCCTTATAATCCTTTTTTTTCTCTCCTTTCTTTAAGGCATGGCTATGAAAAGCCCACGCCCATTCAGAGCCAGGCTATCCCAGCAATTATGAACGGTCGCGACTTGATTGGCATTGCTAAAACAGGAAGTGGAAAAACAATTGCATTTCTGTTGCCCATGTTCAGGCATATTATGGATCAGAGAGCTTTAGAAGAAGGAGAAGGTCCCATAGGTACAGAGCTTTTATTTTCAAAATGGGTATTTAAATAAATATGCATACACTTGAGAGGGGTCTTCTGTTCTCCTCGTTATTGGGAGGAACACAAACTTACTGTCATCCATTAGTGAGCAGCATTAGTTAGTGAACGCTGCTATTTAATGTTGTTTGTGGTCACCATGCTATTTAATGTTGTTTCAAGAGTACTTGCGTATCCATATATCTGGGAGGTAGACCTTTATTCCTTTGATTTTGAAACTTTGATACATTTTCTGCCCCATCCTCATACTCTCTTTCTTGAAATTAACTTTATAAAAAAAAAAAAAAAGTGTTAGTAAATTGTGTAGTAAGTTGCATATGCTTCTCAAAGGTGCTTAAACTTCATTACTAAAGGTTAATTTTTACTGTGTAAATAACATCATCTCTTATATTACGATGTATGATGAACATGCTTTGCATTTCAGCTGTCATTATGACACCTACTCGCGAGTTGGCTTTGCAGATTACCAAGGAGTGTAAGAAGTTCTCAAAGACCCTTGGACTTCGAGTTGTCTGTGTTTATGGAGGAACAGGAATCAGTGAACAGGTATGCAAATGACACAGCTTGTCAAATAATTCTTGGATTTTATTAAACAGTTAAACTGTTTGTGATACGTACTTCAAAATTGATTGAGAAGCTGTATTTTTACTATGGTTCTAAAGAGTTACCTCAAACAAGAACCAGAAACTGTTAACTTTGTTTTGTTGCATTATCAAATATTACATGTTAGAGCCATTTGGAGATTAATTTCCAGGGTATTTTTCTACCCCACGTTTATGGAAACTACAGGATTTGTACTTATCTGCCTACATGTATTGGAACATGGTGCATTTACACTTGTGAATACGTCATTTGTCCCCGATGTAACGTGATGTTCCGTACAGGCCCTTAACTGTACAGAAGCCGTGTCTTCGCTGTAACTATTTCAAGTGGTACTAACGTAGTTTTGTCAGAGGTCACTCTTTTAGAAAGCATAATTTTCCAAAGAGTTAAAGAAATTGCTGAGTAAAATCTTTTAAATATGGCTGTTTTACTAATGTGATTGCTTATGACAGTAACTGCAAATGTGTGTGACTTTCTTTTTTGTAAAGTCATGCTTTTTTTTTTTTACTAATAGTTTGGTAAATTAATTTTACTATGTTTTAAAACCAGATAGCTGAACTCAAAAGAGGTGCTGAAATTATTGTTTGCACACCTGGACGTATGATTGACATGTTAGCAGCTAACAATGGTGAGTAGAAAACCTTTAACTATGGAGATTTTTTTTATTTGTTGTGTAATTCTAACAAATTCAGAAGATCATGTATTTTGATAAATGGTCTTATGGAATTTTCTTATATCTCTTCAGGCTGCACTACCTAGCTTCTGAGAATTTATGACACTAGTAACAGGTTTAATCATATATTGGTTTGACTTTTTGGGGGAGGACAGGAAATATTGCATTCTTGAAGAGTTTCTGAGGATGTTTATGATAGTTAAACATAAAATGTAGTTTCAAATTTTCTAACTTGCAAGTCGTTTAGATAAAGGTTGTGTAACAGTTGCTTACTGTGTCTGCCTGTTGATCCATCACGATTGTTAGCGTAGCTCAGCAGTTACTCGCTTTTACGTGAAGAGTGACTGCCTTTACCTGTTGATTTAAAATGGAAAAAAAAAGAAAAGCACCTGACAAAAAAGCCCTCCCTAAATAACTGTAAAAGAACTGACCTTACATCGAATACTCAGGCTGATTTTAAACTGAGACACTGCAGCTTTAAGAGGTTTTGTCCTAGTGTAACCATTGCATGCTTGCTAGATAAAGTTTTATTATTAAATTATTCCACATCAAAACCTCTACTAAACTGTTGACATTATTTAACTTCTGTGGAAAAAGTACCTTCAAGAGATATAGAACTGGGCTTCCAAGACTTAAATCGTCAAAGGTAGGTACATTAATGCTGTTCCCAAGTAAATTTACCAAGTTATTATTTGGGGATGGAAGTGTTAAGGTGTTAAATGGATATGTAGGTTTTAAGGAATATTTATTTTGTTACTTAAGTGTGAATTCCATACCTTTTATTAAAAAAAGGCAGCACTAAATCACCCCCCAGAATAATTTGAAGATTCAGCTACAGTTTGCTGGAGCTGAAAGGACCAAATTCTGCTGTAGTTTGCGAGGCACAATTCTGAGTCTTGGTTGTCGGAAATGTGAAAATTATGCTCCGTTTTGAGAGCACTTGACAGTGTCACTATACAGCTGCTTGGAACTGAGTACGTTCACGTATTTGTATCTTTTGAGAATATCATTCTTAAATCCTTGAGTTAAATCCTTCTGATGAAAGGGAACTTCTTAGCTGTTTTGTTTGGGAAGGGTGTTAATTATCCTGTCCGTCATCCTTTCGAAGTATTCACAGATATACAACAATTTTGTTTCCAGCTGTCCCAGAGTTTGGGGTGGTTCTTGTTTTTCAATTTAATAGTGATACTGGGTAGGTTTTAATCGTTCTGTGTTCATTTTGGAAAGACTGCTTACTCTGTTTTATGCATATTATTAGCAGTTAACTAGAAGTAGTGTGATTACCCTCAAATAGATATTTCTAGCTCCAAGGAAGCATTACAGATTATATGTGTAAAAGGAATTTTTCTGAGGCTGCAACAGTTAGCACTGGACTTTGCCTTCCACACATGCGCTGTAATCTCTAATATGTTTTTTTCTAGGTGGCGCTGTCAGATAATGGCTGATGTGGCTCCTTGCTTCATCTCAGTCTTAGTTTTATGATGTGTTTTGGCGAGGGCTGTTTTCTGAATTTTACAGGTTCTTCTGGCCCTATGATGGTATGCAAGAGAAGAGTTTGACAAAATAAAGGGCCTAGTGCATACTTTTCCCAGAATGTTTATTGAGATTAAAATGAGAACATTAAAATTCACTTTTAGTGAATTTTTTTAAAGTAATTAATGTGTTTGATAGAAGAAAGTGAGAATATATAACTTTTAAAATATATATATTCCTGAGGGAAACTAGATTTCCTTTTGATTTTGTTTCCCATGTGTTTTTTCCTCTCCTTTCACAGGTCGGGTGACAAATCTCCGCAGAGTCACGTATGTTGTCCTTGATGAAGCAGACAGAATGTTTGACATGGGTTTTGAGCCTCAGGTAACTAACGACATGCCTGATACTACCACAGTGTGTTATTTTTCACTTAAAGGATTTTGCAAGAATCTGTGCTATGTTGTTACTAGACTGCCAGTAATCATTCAACGAGATGTTGCTATATGTGGATGACAGTTTAAACCGACTCTTTAAATGTTGTGTTATCCTCACATGTTTTGGTTTTGATAAATTCTTTATTAGAGAAAAATTATGTTCTAATAAACCTTTTTTTTTTTTTTTTTTACATGCTTGTTTGGGCTATCTGTGGCTATGTTGTAGCCCTATGTAATTCCATGATGTATGTGTCATATTAGTAGTTGTAGCCTGCTAATAAGCTTTTTCGTGCCTCCTGGCAACATCCTGCAGGAGACAGGAATGAAATGTTTAAAATTTCAGTAACGGAAACAATACTTTCTTGAAGCTTTGGACACCCAGGGTTCTTTCAATTATCTTCAGGCTATATCGCCCTCCAAAACTAGGAAAAATCCTTTATTTTGTCTTCTGAGCTGTAGGATTTCTGCTGCAAATCTTTGGATTTCTGTTGGGCTGCTGTGGGGTTGTATATTACCACTCAATTTCCTGTTGACTTCAAGTTTTCCCTGCGTTGCAATGCTGTCACCGAAGTCCCAAGAGGAAATCTGTAAAGAAATGTTTTGTATTCTCTATGGTACAGATACCACCTAACTTTAAAGAAGACAGCTCGGTATGTGTATGAAGTTCAGTTACAGCACTTGGGTATTAACAGGAAATGTTCTTTTAAACCAGGTTATGCGCATTGTAGACAACGTCAGGCCTGACCGTCAGACTGTCATGTTCTCTGCTACTTTTCCCAGAGCCATGGAGGCATTAGCTCGGAGAATCCTAAGTAAACCTATAGAAGTGCAGGTTGGAGGCAGAAGTGTTGTCTGCTCTGATGTGGAGCAACATGTTGTAAGTATCGCACACATGCCTTGCTTATCTTCCTTTGCTTACAAAACATTTCCAGCAGTACTGAATGTAAAAGGAGATTTTATTGTTAGATCTCCAGTGAGTTTATTAAACATTAACTCAGAAAGAAAACATAACAACTTAATGTGAAAATGCAGTGTGATCACTTTTTTTTTCTTTAGCAGCTGAGCATTTTACCACTAGCTACAGAAGCAACATGAAAAAGCCATCTCCTGTTCCCATTTTTTTTTTATTCTACGTACCCTGAGTGTGTTTAATGTTTTTTTGTTTGTTTGTTTTTTCAGATTGTCATAGAAGAGGAGAACAAGTTTTTAAAGTTACTAGAGTTACTGGGGCACTATCAGGAGAAAGGATCTGTTATCATATTTGTAGACAAACAAGAACATGCTGATGGGTTGTTAAAAGATTTAATGAGAGCTTCTTATCCCTGCTTGTCTCTTCATGGAGGTAATCTGCAATCCTAAGGCCTTAAATGAAGAACTCCAAACTTGAAAATTGGTATTCTGTATATGGGATATAGAGGAATGTTTTGCTTGGTTCCTGTCTAGTACTAAATCAGAATATTTATTCATAAGCAGCTTTTGCTTTGTAACTGGGAAAGATATTTGCTTCTTAATTTGAAATAGACATCATAGTTTTCTGTAATTACTGCTCCATGTGAAGAGTAATCAGATGCCAAATCTTGTGCAATGGGGTTGTGAACTGAATGTTAACAGCTCTTAGGGAATATTCCTAGCTACAGAATACTGGAGAGTAGTAAATACCACTTTGGGGGAGTGTTATGTTAGCTTTTTTTTTTGATGTTCCGCAATAATAGCAGCTGTTGTTTCACGTTTCTGACATGAAGAAATAATATAATGGAAGTAGTTTCATACTAAGAAGAGGAAATCTCTTTAGAATATTGTCCATCACAGCGTATTTTAAGATTTTAAGGAATAGAGAGCTCTTGAAAATAGTCACCAATAAGTACAAAACTGCTGTTCGTGTAGTGCAATGGTGGAAGAGGGAAAAATATCCTCATTCTTCTGAGATTTCCATTGTCTTTAGAGAACAGACAAAGCCTCTAAATGAGGTCTGAATTGAACATAAGTCAAATAGAAAATCTTATTAAAGAAACTTGAAAATCTTCATATGGTAAAACATCTTTTTGTAGTGGAAAAGCTAAAGGTTTCATTGCTGTGCATAGCAGACTCAGGGGTTTATTATTCTGGATAATTTATGGTACCTGGGAGTGCAAGTGTATTGAAATGTTCTTGGCATGGGCTCTGGCTTGTTTGACGTTGGAGGGTGTTTTGACCTGTGTACAAATTCTTCTGACTCAAAGTCAGAAGGTAATTAATAAAAATTAATAAAGAGCAGAGCTTTATAATCAACTGTTTTGTCTGGTTTCTTGCAGGTATTGATCAGTACGACAGGGACAGCATAATTAATGATTTCAAGAATGGAACTTGCAAACTTCTGGTGGCCACATCTGTAGCAGCAAGGGGCTTGGATGTAAAACAATTGATGCTGGTGGTCAATTACAGTTGTCCCAACCATTATGAAGATTATGTGCACCGAGCAGGCCGAACTGGACGAGCTGGCAATAAAGTAAGTATAATCAGTTGCCTGTTTGGGTTATTACTGAAAACTTTGCCTTAGTTATTGCTTGATAAAAGGGTTCCCAAGGGGTAGCTACAGAGGGAGTATTTTATGTTATTGGAGGGAAAAGGATTTTCTTCTCTAAGACTTTTGAGAGATGACGTGTAAAATGTGTTCTGAATTTTGGCACTGTGGAAGTTGGAACTTGCATTTTTGTCTGATAAATGGATGTTCTTTTAAATTCCATTTGTGGCTAAAAATTTGGTATTTTTCACTGTTGGAAATAAGCCCTGCTAAGTTTATAAAATTCTACTTTCCAAACTTACAACCATGACAAGATTGAAAGGAAAGACTTCAGTTTCTGCCATCTGTGGCTCATTACCTCTGTATCAGCTTCCTGGGAAATCACATTATTCATTCTACATTTCCATTAAAATAAATAAATAAAAATAAAAAATACATGAATGTCACAGATATTTATTGACCTGAAGAAATGCATCTGTGCAGAGGTGTTACAGTAAACTTAAAGTTTCTTTTGAGATTTGTCTTTACCATCTTTTAAATTAATTTTGACTAGGGATTTGCATATACGTTCATTACTGAGGATCAGGCACGATATGCTGGTGATATCATTAAGGCTTTGGAATTGTCCGGGAATCCGATTCCCACTGATTTGGAGAAGCTCTGGGCTGACTTCAAAGACCAGCAGAAGGCTGTAAGTAATCCTTTCTTCTGTAGTGGGCTTTGCTCTGGATTTAATGCGTACGCACGTGGGTCCAGTCGTACACTGCATACGTCCATGAGTCATCTCCTGGAGTTCATTGGGAACAGATATGTGTGCTTTGGTGAGCATAGAAGTATTTTCAAGATTAGGATCTTGGATGTCATTTACAAGACTGTTCTTGAGAATTTAAATATTGTCAGCTGGTATGGAAACGCCTACTGTTCAAGGGGTGCTTTGGCTTTTATCACAACTCACATACCAAATACTGAAGCCCTCTCACAGAATGTGTATTGCTATTTCTAGAGCCCTTGCAACTGGACATGGTTGTTTATGTTGAAGAGTGTATCTTCAGAGTTTTTCCAATATAAGAACAGTTGTTTTTTTTATTTTTATTTTTTTTACTGCATTTGAAAAACATTTCAAATGTATGCTTATACAAAATCCCAGTAGTGTACTGTTTCTATCTGATGAGTCAACACAGCATTTCTTACTGCACTTCATTGTAAAATACAGCACTTAAAATTGGAAGAGCTTTCTAGCCACCCTAGGGTTTGCTTTGTTAAATAAATTACTTAAATTATTTGTATATTTCCATGGTTATTTCATGACTGTTGGAATTGGATTTTAAAACTCTTGTTTATACGTAAAAATGCACTGTTTTTGTTTTTAGGAGGGAAAGCTGATTAAAAAAAGCAGCGGATTCTCTGGCAAAGGTTTTAAATTTGATGAAACAGAACAGGCTTTGGCTAATGAAAGAAAGAAGCTGCAGAAAGCAGCTCTTGGCTTGCAGGATTCAGATGATGAAGATACAGCTGTTGATGTAAGTACCTGAAGTTTTTATTAAGGATTTCCAATGTATTCATGTGTTGTTTTTATTTTCTGGTAGGTTATGTAACATGTTGCAGAATGCATGGATTTTTGTTCCTCCATGTCCTGCTCTACTGATTTAACAAGTTAAATTCCATGAGTAGATCCATATATATTCTTTGATAGAAAAGATTCATTGCAAGTTCTTGAAAGTTTGTTTCTGACTGGTATTTTATACTTAAAATAGTATATACATATAGTTATAGTTGTATAAATGTTACAGAAAGTTCTTTTCCTTGGAATACTAATCTTGGTGGATTAAATGGATAACTTCCCTCAATTATAAACATTTTTCACTTGTAGCATTTTAAAGAAATTCCTAGTAGCCTTTTACTATTTCTAAATCTATTCAAGCTCTCTGCCTTAATATTTGTTAGACTTCTTTTCATGAACTTGAAAGTAAATACTGTGTTCAAACCTTTTCCTGATTATTAGATCCTGTGTTCTGTTTGTCGATTTGTAGTTCTGGGCATGCTTCTGTCGTTTATACAAGATTTATTTCTTCCAAAGGATGTAAACTAAATGCACCGTAGTGCTTACCATCTTTAATATGGTAAGATTGTTTAATGGCAAACGTAGAGATCTAATAGTTGTTATTTTCTTTAGATTGATGAACAAATCGAAAGCATGTTCAATTCAAAGAAAAGAGTAAAAGACATGGGTACACCAGGATCATCGAATGCTCCTACACCATCAGCTGGCAATGCAGAAAAATTGGAGATTGCTAAAAGATTGGCTTTGAGAATCAATGCCCAGAAGAACCTTGGAGCAGAGGCACAAGTATTTGTCCCCTTCCACTTCAAGGTAACATCTTTACAGAGCAAATTTTATTTATTTATTTAAATGTTGTGTAGATTGTGTTCAGTTTGTTTGTTTTGTGGATGTAGTTTTATGTAGTGTTTCTTCACTTCTAATGTAATACTGCATTAATTAGCACTTTTGTTCTGGGCTAACTCAGTAACAAGTTGTAGGATTTGTAATAGAACTCAGGCTTTGTCTGCCCTGGCAAAAAGTTAATTGTGTCATTTTATAAGTAATTAATTAGGTTCTGTCAGCTTTAGCAAGGTTGCAGAATATCTTTCTCTGCTGAACCGTGTAATATATGGTCTGGACTTAGGTTAGTGTGGTGTGGATGTCCAAAGGTATTTTGAGCTGAAGGTGCAGAAGACCAGTCAGATCTTACCTGTGCAGGTGTGAGGGTTAGTTATTGAGAAGAAAAGAAAAAGAAGGAAATTTTGAATATGTGTTTGTTATGTGGCCATTTATAATATATATTATAAATAAATATATTATAATATATATTATAAATAAATATATATATAATATATAAAATATATAT